>NC_080076.1:92219920-92340062 GCF_949987535.1 Balaenoptera acutorostrata | reverse complement strand
GAAGGAGGGGAGGAGAGGAGGAGGGGAGGGGAGAGGAAGGGGGAGGAGGGGAAGGGGAGAGGAGGGGGAAGGAGGGGAAGGGGGAGGAGGGGGAAGGGGGAGGAGGAGGGGGAGGGAGAGGCGGGAGGAGGGGGGGAGGAGGAGGGAAGGGGGAGGAAGGAAGGAAACTCCTGGTTCCAGGGGCCCTGGTGGCAGAGTCAGCTCCACAGGCCCTCCTGACTGTCAGCTTTAATTAACCACCTTCCTGGAGAGCTGACCTGACCCTTCAAGGCTCCTGCTTTACATGTAAGAGAGGACAACTCATTACAGGAAGTCTGGGAAGTCAGGAGAAAGGTATCCAAAATACCAACAGCACAGCACAATAAAATGTCATTTTGTCTGTTGCCTCTCAGTACTATTTTTTAAATTTATTTTTTATTTATTTTGGCCGCACTGGGTCTTTGTTGCTGCGTGCAGGCTTTCTCTAGTTGTGGCGAGCGGGGGCTACTCTTCGTCGCAGTGCGCAGGCTTCTCATTGCGGTGGCTTCGCTTGTTGCGGAGCACGGGCTCTAGGCGCGTGGGCTTCAGTAGTTGTGGCTCGCGGGCTCAGTAGTTGTGGTGCACGGGCTTAGTTGCTCCTCAGCATGTGGGATCTTACCGGACCAGGGCTCGAACCCGCTTCCCCTGCATTGGCAGGCGGATCCCTAACCACTGCGCCACCAGGGACGTCCCGGCAAGCGAACACAGTTTTCTGGAACAGAGTGAACTGCTAATGTGTCCGAGCTCACCTGGTCCCTCAGCAGCAGCACCTCCCTCTGCTCGTCCGTGGCTCAGAGTTTCCGGGGGATTCTGGAACCAGCCTCCAGTGCACCTGACGCGTTGACTTCAGGGACATGCCCACAGGATTAAGGATTTGGGAGGCTTCCCCCAACCTCCCTCTAGGCAGATTGCTGGCACAGCAACGAGGACTCGACAAGGATGGGGGGCTGACTCTGGCCTGCATCAGGAGGGTCCCTCACCTGTTGTCTGGCTGCCACTGCTCAGAAGCCAGATCTTGGGAGGGGCCCAGGGAGGCCCCACAGAGCCAGACCCACCTCCGTGAGGGCTCTGGCAGGCTCAGATGATGCCTGAGCTGTGTGCATGGGCCCTTCAATTTAAGGACAGGACACCATTGTAGATCAGAGTTGCAATGTGCCCAGCTATGGAACTACATTTCCCAGAACCCCCTGGACCTATGGCTGGTCATGTGACAGAACTCTGACCAACAAAATGCAGACAGGGGAAGAGGATTCCTTTAAGGGGTGGACTCAGCTGGCTGGTCCCTTCTGTCATCCGCCCTCCCTGTTCTTCCCGCCAGGAATGCAGCTGTGATGTGGGAGGTAGGGCAGCCCTCTTGTAACCACAAGACAGCACAGTGGTGCCCAAACCACACACCACGGCAGGTCCTGAGGGCATCGAGAACTGTCACACCAGCCCTGAACCGCCTTCCTCGGATGTCTGACGAGGAGGAAAGTAAATCCCCGTCGGGTCAGGCTCTCAGTTGTCTCTTCCGTTTCTTGCAGCTGAGCACAATCCTCAACAAGAAGAGAAAACACATACTTTTCACCCTCCTAATGATTACCAGGGATCATTAAAAGGGAAAGAGAATCAGAAGTAAAATGTCAGGCTCTGACAGAACTTAAAACTATGTATTAGGTCATTTCCTAATCAGTATGCTAACAAGATGCCTTCTCCAGAGACCTGCACCCAGGGAAGGAATGCTCGTGGAGAGCACCGTGGGCTGGCAGAGCCTGCAAGGACGGCTCTGAACACGGCACGCACCCTGGCTCACCATCGCCCTGGCCTGGCAGGGAGGGGGCCCCCTCACCCTGTTCATGGAGGACACTGGCCAGAAGCTGAGCGTGTGCCCTGGGTGCCCAGAAGGGTCCGGCAGAGTTTCCCTCCAAGGGGCATTCTCCCAGGAGCCATTTGGGAGCTCCTGGCTGCGAGAAGCCCCTGTGTCCCAGGAGATACCTGTGCACCTGAGTGGAGGTGGGAGGGGGAGTTGGAAGGGAGAGTACTACTGGGTTCAAAGGTCAAATCACTGCCCCAAACTGCACCATGGTCTTTACTTGGGTGCCCAGAGTGGAAGGGCCCAGCAGGCTGGAGCTGAGGCCCAGAGAAGCCCCACCCCCTCCACCAAGCGTCTCTTTGTGCCTTCGGGAGGTGATTAGGTCATGAGGTGGAGCCCTCATGGATGGGGTTAGTGCCCTTATTAAAGAGGCCCCAGAGAGCTCCCTCACCTCTTCCGCCATGTGCGGGCCCAGCCAGAAGTCGGCAGCCTGCAGCCCAGAAGACAGTCTTCCCTGGAACCTGGCCGGGCTTCAGCCTCCAGGACCCTGAGAAGTAAATGCCTGCTGGTGTAGACAACCAGTCTGCGGGACTTTGTTCCAGCACCCAGGGGACTAAGACACCGCCCGTGATTGCTTTGATCCATGAGGCAGGTCCATGCATCCAGTGCATTCCCAGGGCCAAGAGAGAAGCTCCCTGCACACACCGCGGCCGGTGAGGGCCGGACTCACCGGGGAGAGCGAGGCCAGCTCAGGGCAGTTTCCTCGACTTCAGAACCACTCACGTTCGGGTGTCACAGGTTGGCCTCTCCTGGTTTTAGCCAGTCCCCTGAGAGTTGGGGTGACCCTGTCTCAGTCGGGCATTCTCCCTCCTGCGTTCACATCCAGCCACGCTGGCTCCCGCCCGGACTGGCAGTGACACCCCTCAAACCTCAGGTTCGGCCTTCTGTCCCCCAGGCCTCCTCTCCTTGAACTCTGGCAGCAGCACCCCCTCCCCCGCTGGCTTCCGAGGTGCACGCTCTGGTTTTACTGTGGAACAGACCCAGGACACAGTCGTTTCACCCAGGGCCCATCCAGGGCCTCCGAGGTCCAGGGGTAGGTTCTGCTCTCCACCCACATCAAAAGTGTCCCAGAACTGTTGACTCCGGACCTCCTTCTGGATTGTTCCTCCAGGTGCCTCTTGCCCATGGAATAAATCACTCATCACAGACACCGTGGGTTGAATTTCTCCAAGGCCTTCTGCAGACTGCATGTCAACATGTTATTCATTCTTCACATGAGAAGAAAGGAGCTGAGCTTCTAAAATGATCCTCTTGACCTTTTCACCCCTCCACCTGGCTCTCTTACTCCTGAATTGTTGGAGGAAAGCCAGGACTCCAGGGAGGCTGGCTCCGAGTAGCTGGCTTTAGGATGACGTCCTTTATGACAGTGAAGCATGAGCCACGCCCTTGGCCCTGGCAGTTCTCACTGGGTCTTGCGTCCAGTGGTCCTTCTCAGGAGACACAGATTTTCCATAATTAGAAAAAACCTCCTTTCTAATTGACTTGACTGCTTTATAGCCTATGTCCAACCCAAGGAGTTTATAATCAATACAGGTAATCTCTCCCTGTCTCTCTCTCAAATGGTCTTCAACTGGGAAAAATATTGTTTGTAATAACACACACTACAATGCAGACCTCCGAACACGCCTCCTTGGCTGGAGGATTTGCAGACCAGGACTCCCAGCTGGAGGTGTGGCCCCCAAGGGGATCACGTCGCACTCCCAGGGAGATGATGGTTCTTTTTCCTTTTTTTTTTTTTGGGTTTACAATCTCTATTTTATTTTTTAATTTTTTTCTTAACACCTTTATCGGAGTATAATTGCTTTACAATGGTGTGTTAGTTTCTGCTTTATAACAAAGTGAATCAGCTATACGTATACATATGTCCCCATATCCCCTCCCTCTTGCATCTCCCTCCCTCCCACCCTCCCTATCCCACACCTCTAGGTGGTCACAAAGCACAGAGCTGATCTCCCTGTGCTGTGCGGCTGCTTCCCAACAGCTATCTATTTTACGTTTGGTAGTGTGTATATGATGGTTTTCTTTCTGTAGCGGTTTTGCTTCTGTCAGGAGGCAGTGGAGTTTAAGGTGCTGTGAAATGCTGACCTGCCTCACACCTGGCCCGAGGGCTGAGAACGATAACAGCATGCTTGTGCTCTAACACTTCTCACGTCTTCCGCAAAGATGATCAGTTCCACTCAGAGTGGAAAGGGGGGTTTTAGGAGCCCACCCTCTGTACCCCAGGCTGCCTGGGAAGGTCGTGACACCTGAACCGCTGAGACCCTCACCAGTATGTACCAGCTCACATTTCTGTCCTCTGCCTTGTTCCATGTTGTCCCCCGCGAGCCGCTCTATTGGAGAAGCTCACAAATAAGATACCTGAGCCCACCTCCCTGGCCTTGGTCGCAGGAAAATCTCATGGCTGCTTAGCACCCACTGACCTGCTTCCTGGTTCACTGGGCCCTGATTTTCCTGGAGAGGCACCGCCCCATCATGCGGGTCTCAGCCAACCGTGCGTCTGGCTCCTGCCGCGGGGACGGCCAGGCCAGCAGTGACACCAGCAGGGCAGATAAGCGGTGGTGAAACCTGGGAAGGCTGGGACAGGCCCTGTGTCTCTTGCTTGGTGTGAACGAGGTAGGCCTTGGCCTGGTGACTGCTGGAGGCCACGCTGTCTGAGCGCAGAGTCCGTGCAGCGACACAGGGCTGAGCGGAAATTCTGACGGCGGCATGTCAGCCCTGATGCAACCTGCCCCTAGCAGGTCACAGGGGCCTGTGCTTCCTCTGTGGGTATTGCAGGTTGGGTCAGGTTTGCTTCAGAAAGTCCTTATGGACACAGATGAAAGAGAAGGGGAGGGGAGACGCCGGCCCCCTCACGCGTATCCTTAGGAAGGGGTGTGTCACCGCTGGGGTCGTCAAAGTCATCACCCTCAGGAAAGCCCTGGAAGCGCCTTTGGCTCCTCGATGACCATGAACAGGAGCAGTCACTCCGCCCGCAGGGAGAGCCGCGCTCCTGCCCCAAACGGAAGGTGTGCTGAGTCCAGGCTCAGAGACGTGAATGAGGGGTGACCACGGCCGTCGGTGGAGCGGCTGGAGGCCGGGCAGGAGCCCCCGGGACGGCTCAGGACCCCGGCCCTGCGGGGGCTGAACTCTGTGCAGAGTCTCAGGCCCTCCTGCGGCTGCAGCCCAGCCCGTCCTCCTCCAGCCCCTGAGCCAGCGGCTGTGACATGGGGGCCTGTCGTGAAGACACTGGTCTCCGTGGAGAAGCGGGAAAGGGTTCCCAGGCTGCTGGGCCATTTGAATCCATCGGCAAGGGCGTGGTGACTTGTCCACACATGTTTCAACAGTTGGAATAAAAATCATGGAAGAAAGGAGTCAAACCACTGACTGATGGAGTTAACGAGACCCTCAGTTGTGGGAATGCACCAACAGCTCTGAGAACCTGACGTAGGTGAGACGGCCACACGCCCAGATCACACTCACCACACTGACTTCCGTGTTTTTAAAGCACAAATATTAAAAAAAAAAAAAATCAGACAAATAAGGAGGCGGTGGGTACACTTTAATGATACAATTTAATCTGCGGGGGATGTGATCTGGTGACGCTCCACGCGATAATCCTGCCTGTCACAATTATAATTAACTGTGAGAATAAAAAGCTTGTCTACATTATAATTACTGCTTTATAAAATTTGTGTATACTTGTAACAACTAAATGGTTCAGTGTCTCGAAAAATAAATATATTTTTCCATGTTTTATTGTGAATTGCAGTCGTCCCTCAGTATCCACAGGGGATTGGTTCCAGGACCCCCCAAGGACACCAAAATCCACAGGTGCTCAGGTCCTTTATAGACAGTGGCATAGCATTTGCATATAAACTATGCCCCTCCCTGCATGCTTTAAATCATCTCCAGATCACTCATAAAACCTAAAATGAGGTAAAAGCCATGTAAACAATTGTAGATACATTTTAAATGCTATGTAAATAGTTGCCTTGCAGCAAATTCAGGTTTTGCCTTTTGGAACTTTCTGGAATTTTTTTCCCAATATTTTCGATCTGAGGTCGGTTGAATCCATGGATGCAGAACTCACAGATATGGAGGGCCAAATATATGTTAATCTTGTTATACACATTCTTCTTAATAGACAATAACAGGCAATTTAAGTGACTGACCTTCACAGTAGATTTATCTTCAAATCTCTTAAAACCGTAGGTGAACCAGGCTGTTTGATGAAAGGATGTCTGTGCTCATTAAATTACCAGCTCAGTAGGGCACTGCGGTTCCTTCCCGGGGCGTGAACACAAACACGCGGGCAGATGCAGATGAAGTCCGGCCTCTCCCTCAGAGTAGACACAGAGAAGCACCCTGGGCTCTGGCGTCTCACACCGGGATTCGGGTCCTGCAGCCACCGCAGCTGCACTGTGTCATCAGCCTTTTCTAACCTCTGATTTCCACTTACAAAGGACTATTATTTGTAGTTCATTTTATACTGTAGATATTCGTTGAGTTCCTATTGTATGCCGTGTGCTGTGCATTCCATGATGAACCAAAAGCAGGAGCTGACAGTCTAGCAGAAAAGAGAAACAGGAACTGAGTGACCATAGGAGGCGTGTAAGTGCCAACAAGGAATGGGGGACAGCACAGTGATGCCCACCTGGTCCAAGAGGGTCACCCCTCAGGGAATGACAACAGAGCTGAGACATGGTGGTGACCAGCAGTGACCAGAAAGGGAGGGAGAGGGCTTTGGGCTGGGTGAACAGCGTGTGCAAAGGCCCAGTGGCTGAGGCAGAGACGGAAGAGGAGAGTGGTACAGGAGGAGGCTGAGGGGACAGTGCCGGGCTCTGGGCCATGGGGCGGGTTTGACTTCACCCCGAGCGTGGCAGGAGCTGGGGAGGACCCACAGCAGGGGAGGCAGACGCCCAGACTTGTTTCTTCAACAAAGCACTCAATCTGCCACAGGGAGTGCAGAGGGCAGGAGTCCAGCTGGGAGGCGGCGTGGGCACCAGGCGAGAAGTGACGCTGGGTGCGCGTGGGGGTGGAGGCCGTGGAGACGAGGAAAGTGGGTGCACTTCAGGGAATTCTGGACATGAAATCAATAGTTAGCAGTGAGTTGGATACGAGGAGAGTAAGGGAAAGGGAATACAAGGAATGGGTTCTCTTGATTCGTCCAGGTCAATGCATTGTGGTTCAATTTAGCAAAGTGGAAACGCTGAGCGAGGTCTGAAGTGAGGGACGGGAGATTACTTTGTCCTGTGGAGACCGGACTTTGGCCTTTGGACCGGACATTACTTTGGCCTGTGGAGACACTGCCCACGAGACATCAAGATGCAGACATCAAGGGAACAACTGGGCCCATGAATCTAGAGCTAAGAGGCAGGAATATTCTAGAGACATAACTTTGGGATCCATCAACGTACACGCAGTTTCGAAGGCCCGGGGAATGATAAGGTTAACTACAGGAAGAAATACAGTGAGGAGAGAAGAGACCCAGGATGTGTCTCTGGGAACATTTAACTTGCAGTGGGGAGGCTGAGTCTGAAAAGGAGACTGAGAAGGAAGGGCCAGTAAGGCGGGAGGAAACCAGGGAGCGGCGCATTGTGATGAGTGAAGGATGCGGAGGGTGAGATGGCAGGGACAATGTGCTCCGCCCCCCACCCCACCCCATCCTCCGCCTGCCTTTTGTCTGTGGAAAAACTTCAGCCGGAGAATAAGTTTAACCAGAGCAGTGAGAAAATGCAGAAGCAAAGGAAAACAGCCAACCAACACCAAGTATCAATAGTGCGGCCATTAAGCAAAGTCAAGGCCCTTTAGTTCCTCCTCAAGGGCTATCGATCATATTCTGAGCCACAGCAGGCGGCTCTTGTCAGGGAAATGGAAGATGGATGCTCAAAAAATCTATTACCTTTTTTCCAAGGAAAGCTGAGAATCCTGCTTTCTTCACTGACTTTCAATAGAAAAGCACGTCTGCAGTGGGGCGCCGCTGTGTAGCACCTGCCGCGGGGGCTGGGATAACGAGGAGGGGGTGGGAGACCGCTCCCGTGTGAGCCGAGCGAGGCAGAGCCCTCCCCGCCCCTCTAGGCGCTCACGTCCCACACTGGCACGTGCCTCTCCCAAGAGCACCGAATGCTACTTCTCTGAATCTTTAAGGACACTTACTAAATGTTAAATGTCTTGACAAATCAAGAAGCCTCATTAACAGTAAGTAGACTCTTCACCCACATGCAGCAGCGGGTCCTGAAGAGTTTCACCGACTCCGTGGTGCGTCTGCCTCTGGACCATGGGGAACCTGCCGGGAAGAGGAGGCATTCTGCCCCAACTCATGCTTTCCCATCAGAATGCATCATCCTGCAGACACAGGAAATGTGTCCTCATGACACTAAGGTCCCCCCGAAATCCTGGAGGGCAAAATCACTGTGCATCACCAATGAACCAAGACCTGTCAGGTAAGTGCTTCAGGAGCAGATCTCTCCCGCGAGGGCACAATGCCAGTCATGGCATTTCAAATCCCTGCAGGACAAGTCACGGTCTATCCGTGGACCCCACCTCATGTGTTTTTCCAAAGATGGTGATGAAACAGCCCAGATGGAACATACCTGAATCAGTGAACATGCTCCACCCCTCTTAAACAAATTCAAATGGATTTTGATTTGAAAACTTGGGCATGCTGATTGACGCTTAGTTGGATGGTCTGAAATGAGAGATGAAGAAAAGACCTGCCTTTATCTTCTCTGTCTGATGAAACTGCAAGTTTGCATCTCACGCTTGGTGGAAAGACCAGACTCGTGGCTAATTATCCAAATGTAACGCGCCAGTGTTGGTTGCCTAGCCCCTTGTGTCAATATGCTACTGAGGCTGATGGGTTTGAGTACATTTCTGAAGCTGATGTCTGGAACCTCCTACTTTAATGAGGAAAGAGAGAAGAAGAAATTTTCTGTTGTTAAAAAAGGTCTCTTCTCTACTGAGCCCTGAGCTCTGGGTTGCTGGTGCATCTCGCACTTTCCGTTTCACCTCTGGGTCTCCTCCAGGGGAGATGGGGGAGGCCACCTTATCTGACATTTCACTCTGTTAACTCCTTATGTGAACTTGTGGAAGCTTTGCAACGACCAAATGAAATCAGCTGAGGCTCTTTGTGGTGCTTGCAAACAAAGGATGCTGATGGTCCTCGTGGCCACAATGATGGCAGATATAAAACAATCACGATTTTTGTGAGGACATTACTCACTAAATGGGGTAGGAGAAAACTTTTTATTGATGAAAAGTGAGTGGACGGTTCACATCTACACTAGCAGTAACTTGGGTATTTTCATCCATTGAAAAAAGAAATTCAATGTAGAAAAAAAGTAAAGATGCATCAGGGCAAACTTAATGGTGTGTTCTAAGCTCTCAAGTGTGTTTCTCTCAGGCAGAAGGCATTCCTTCACTTGCCATTGGCTGTTACACAAGACCACTGAGAATTGGTCTTAAACACATTATTTCTATTCATAGAAACATTCCTAGTTGCTATAGCACTGTGTGAAATCTTCAATTTGGCCTCAGATGCCTTTTACCCGTTAATACCCTGAGATCAACCCTCGTTGCCACTGGAGGAGCTTTTCTGCTACAGATCAAGAAAAGGAAGGGCCTCTTGGGGGAGCAGAATGCCAAGTCAGGCCACCACACTATTGAAGACTCTTTGTATGAGTATGTGGACAAACAACTGTCCTAAATGCTAAGCCAAATCAAAGAAGAGGACCTCACCTGTTTGTGCATGAGACGGATGATGTGAAGAGACGCGTCTAACACTCCCTGGGAGAGCCAGTGGTAGTGGTCCCTCCAGGGAAATATGGTAACTGGCTGCAGGCCTCACGGACTCTTTGAAATTCACTGCCTTAGCAATCCTTGGAAATAAAAGGGACATTGTTACGAAATGGCAAAGGAAGGCATTCAGCTAGAAGATGGGTTTGAAATTTAATATTAAACTTCAAATTATTGAGACAGTGATCTTTTTTGGAAGAATTTTTCAATTCCGTTACTGAACACTACTCTATTTAAGACTTTATTCTGCCACCTATAGGGACTACCAAGAGAGCTGCAGTGTAATCTTGGACCACAAATAACAACTTAGTTGAGGCCCAGGAAGCTGTCAAATAACAAAGAGTCAAAACGACTGGGCATAGACTCTCAGCAATTCCACTCAATCACTGTGTAACCTTGGGGAGATCACTTACATTGCCTCAACTTTAGTTTCCCTAATTATAAAATGGTGTGATAAATAGTAGCATGGTGGGTGAGAGGAAGAAAAAGGTTTTTTTCCTCTACACATCTTAGCTTCCTTGGCTGGAGCCCTGGACGTTAGACTGACTAGACAGATTAACAGGAGAAAAACAAACAGAAGTTTATTAACACGTGCACCAGAGTACTCAGCGATGAGTAACCCAAAAGAGCCGTTAGTACCTGGGTTTACATAGCATCTTAACTAAAGGAATGATGAACTTTCGGAGAAGTGACAGGACTTTGCGTTTCTAGGGTGGCAAAATGTGGAAGGCAGGCAGATGGGGGAACTGATGGGAGAGGGAGAATAGTCAGTGGGTTTTGTTACATAGATTCCTCCCCGGATGTCGCTAGGTGATCAGGGTCTAGGTTTGTCTCTGGTTCTTCCTAGTTAGAAATGGAAGCGGAAGACGACTTTATAAGTGTATGCCCTGCTTTTAAGAAACAGGTGGAGTCTAGAAACATTTTTTGATGTCTGTTTCTTCAAGTCTGCCTTCAGAATAAAAAACAACAAAACAAAAAACCCCAAATAAAAACAAAACAAAAAACCAACCAAACGAAAAAAACCAACCAAACAGAAAAAGACTGCCTTCAGCTCAAAATGATCCTTATGACCAAGTGGCATACTTTGAGGTGGCGTATTTTACTCCACTTCAGTGGACATCTGCTGTTTTGCCTCTCAGCAGCCCTTCATTCTTCTCCTGTAAAAGTCTCCTCAACTACCCTCCAGGTGACCATCTCCTTCCCCACTGGCAGCCCATGTAATTTGAAGTTGACTCCATCCTGGGCTTAAAAGTAAACCCTATTGGACTTCCCTGGTGGTGCAGCGGATAAGAATCCTCCTGCCAATGCAGGAGACACGGGTTCGAGCCCTGGTCCGGGAAGATCCCACATGCCACGGAGCAACTAAGCCCATGTGCCACAACTACTGAGCCCACGAGCCACAACTACTGAGACTGCATGCCTAGAGCCTGTGCTCCGCAATGAGAAGCCCGCGCACCTCAACGAAGAGTAGCCCCCACTTGCTGCAACTAAAGAAAGCCCATGCACAGCAACGAAGACCCAACACAGACAAAAATAAAATTAATTAATTAATTAATTTAAAAAAAGTAAAGCCTGTTATCAGTGCACTGTGTTCCTCAAGGCCATGGTTATTGATCAGGGCTGAGCACACAATCCAGTAAGATCCAAAAAGGTGCAACAGGATGAGGTAGAGAACTGGTTCAAAGATTCTCACTTCTCTTCACTAGATGTCAGCCCTGAAAGATGAGGTCCTGGGAGTGACTTTCACACACGAGGGGAGAGAGTGACTGAGAAGGGAGCCCACCTTCCGAAGAGAGCTGAGAGATTTTGCCAAGTGACATCAACTGGACACTGGATCAAGCTGCTCCTGAAGCTAGTGTATCCATGGACCTTCCAAAGCACATGTGCCAGGGAAAAATACACTTGTGATTAAGACACTTTAGGTTTAGTTTTTTGTCATTTATAACCCAAAATACCCTACCTGGCACATGAAGTACTTGTCTCATGGAGGTCTGATGCAGAACTGAGGTGGTATTGACTTGGTATACAGTAGGTGTTCAGTAACTTACTGAATGAGTTAGAACCTTAGACATTGCACCAATGCCCCTGAGACTCAGGATCATTTGCCCCCCACATGGGTCCCTTACCATCTACTTGCTGCTTCTCTCACCTGGACCCCACGTGCCTCCCAGCTTAGCTCTGCAAAGCAAGGACTGAGGTTTCTGCTCATTTACAGATGTCGGCAAACCCCGACCCCCAGTTCTCATCTGACATTTAACAAGCCCCTGGGAGCTGAGTGCACCATATTTTCCCTCCTTTGACAACTGGTTTTCCCTAAATAATAGTCTCGAACACAGGGTTCAGTGACACTGTACTGATGTGGGGCTGGGAGGCCACACGCAGCATGCTCCCCTGCCCCAAACACCACATGGTTTCCTTACACACCTCCTGGATGAAGAACGGGCCCCCAGGAAGCATGCAGGGACGTCCCACTGGGAGGACAACCGGAGCCTCCTGGGCCACTTGTCATTAGGAGACTCTGGCCAGGACAGGAGTAGAACCCAGGGCCCTGAACAGACAAGCCCCTAATCCAGCCTGAGGAAACCCTGAGAAGGGAGACTGGAAGTGGCCAACGCCATTTAATAAGCCCCACAGAAATCCCTTAGCATTAAATTTGACAAATGGGAGCTTTTCCTCAGCTAACTGCCTCCCTCCTCCCCCCCTCTCCAACCTGCACACTCTGTCTCACTCAGGCTGAGGATGGAACCCCCCCCCCGTCTGGAAAGGGATCCCAGGATGGTGCCCTCGGGTTCCCCACCAGTCTTTCCAGTCAAGCCCAGCACCGTGGGGTCGTCCTGAACATCAGAAACAGAAACACTGAAAATCAAACTTGCTTCAGAATCACACCAGCTGGATGCACTGAATGCATGAAAACAAACTATTCAGGGTTTGGCCGTTTGTTTGTTTTGCCACTTTACGCTGAAGCGCGCAGAGGAACAGGCAGCATTTTTCGCGCATTTCCTGTGGGCCAGGGCCTGTCCTCACAGTGACCAGAGGAGGTGGGTGATGCTATCTCTCATTTCTCAGACTGGGAGGTGACCACACACAGGTCACACAGACAAGCCAGAGAGTTGGCCCGCGTCACCCAGGCCAAGGGGCTCCAGGCCGTCTAACGTAGACAAGGGGCCACTGAGAGGCTCAGGCCAGGACAAGGTCCCAGCTCCACTCTGACCCTGGGAGCCAAGCATTGAGACGGGAACCTCAGAGGCTGGACGGAGCGGGGCGTCCCTGAGTCACCGCATGGAGGACGCCCCCGCTGACCGTATGGGACTCGGCAAGAAGGAGAAGCAAATGTCTATTTGGTACGGCAGTGACGAGGGGGGCGGACTGGCAAGACTGAACAACAAGTGAACCCCATGCTCCAATACAGACTCGGGCTGGGGAGCACCCGCCGCAGGAACAAGCGCAGAGGGGCCTCGGTGGCCCGCCCGCCCCTGGGCCTGGAGACAACACACCCACCCGGCCTCCCACCAAGCCGGCGCTCATCTGGCCTGGGCCCGACTCCTGCTCGCTCTGCCCTGGCCCCGGGTCCTCCCGCAGAAACCCCGGGTCTCCCGCGGGCTCTGCCTCTCCCATTTTTCCATTCCCCGCGGCCCCCCGTCCCCCCGGAGCTCAGCATCCCCGGTTCTATCCCCCACGGCTGCACATCCCACCAGCCTTCGAAAGTCAGGGGAGAGCCAGACGGGCGGGGCTCTGGGGCAGGTTTCTCACGGTGGGCTTCAGACCACCCTGTCCTGCTGGACGGGGGCTTCTAGAACATTCTTTCCTCTTAACACCCACCCCAGAAGTGCTTCCCATGGGGGGCCTGGAAGTGCTCAGACACTGGTAGCCTTGTTCCCACCCATAGCTCCTTATGATTGGGTGAGCCCTTGTGCCACTCCTGCCCCTCTTGGCTAGTGATTGGTCTAGAGTGGTCATGTGACCCAGCTCTGACCAATGAGCTGTGAGGGAATATCTGCAAGGGGAACCGTGGGGAAGACTTTGCCTCCCTGGTAAGAGGGCGTCAGCCCCAGCGCTGAGTTGCCGTCCTGGCCATTGTCAGTGCAGTCCTCACCGTATTCCCACTGCTGCCATTAGGAAGCAGAGCAGGATGTGGGAAGCCTGACGTCCAGGGTTTGCCTGGGACTGAGGCATTTCCCAGGACCCTGGACTGTCAGTGCTAAAACCAGAATGTTCCAGACAAACCAAAGGAGTTGGCTACAGCATGGCGGCAGAGCCAGACCCACTGAAGCCTGACCGTGCAGTCTGCCCGGGAATCGCCTGCCCCTGGGCTTCTTGTGCTGAGAAGGAAGTAAATGTCCTGTGTTCTAAACGTGACTTAGGTATATTATCCTGTTACTTGCAGCCAAGAGCATCTTCCGGACAGAGGCTTGGGTCATCTAATTATCCCTGTGTCACAGGTCGGGAAACTGAGGCTTACGGAGGTTGAATAACTTGCCCAAGGACACAGAGCTTGGGGCCGTACCCAGGCTTGCCTGATTCCGGAATCACTGGGCTGCCTCCTGCAGCTCAGCACATCCCCTTGTAGCCCTTTTCAGACCCTCTTAACCGAGCCTCTTGAAATCAGTAAGTGGTTCTTGGTCATCCTGGATCCCCAGAACCTAGTCTGTCCTATGAGTGAATGAATGAAATCTGAGAATTCCAACTGGGAAGTATTGTCAAATGAGTAATAATAAATCTTCTTAAGTTATACTGTATAGGTAAATATTATTAATGTATGAAATTATGTGAAGTTCCTAAAATTTAAAATGCCATGGTATGTTGTCAGTCATAATTGTAGTTATTATCTTAAAATATTCTATATCAGGAATGGCTAAATGTCCTTGACAATCACATTGTAATCAGGTCTTTAAGCATGCTTTTTGAGTCTTTTGTCATTTAGAGACAGTTATTGTCTTACTGTCTTATTCTGATGTTTTTACAAAAATACTTGGAGATGACTTGCTTTTATGCTCTGAAGAAGCAGTATCAACAATATGAAGAAATAGTATCAATAATAGGGTCTCTTTTCACTATGTATGTCCCACACTCAGTTGAGTCTCTCCTAAGCTCTCACCACACCCAGCTGACTAGCTTCTTGTGAAGTATTGTTGCTTTCTGCACTGAATACTCCCTTGCTTCCATGTAACAAGCCTAACCTTGCAACTTTGCTTCCAGCACTAAAAGAAGGAAACAACCACGGCTACATTTTGTTAACAGATTATTTTCTTGCTCCCAGGAATGACTTACAAGAAGCCCCTATTGATAAGGCTGATCGAATTTAATTTACAGATGGGTCCTACTTAATGGATGAACAAGGACATTGTTAGGCTGGATATACAGTAACGCCCACAGTGGACATAATTGAAAACTTTTATTTATCAGAAACAAAGTCAGCATAACTGGCCAAATTAATTGCCTTAACTCTAGCTTGTCAACTAGCTAAAGGCCAGGATAACAAATATTTATACTGACAATCGCTATACTTTTGAAGTGGCACACAACTTTGGAATGCTATAAAAACAATGATGTTTTTAACCTCAGCACAACTTATAAATTAAAAAAAAAACAGGTTAAAAATATACAGCTGCCAAAACAGTTAGCAATTATTAAAACAATAGGGCATTCCAAATCTGACACTATGGAAGCTAAAAGAAATCAGCTTGCTGATGCTGCAGCCAAACAGGCAGCTTTAAATATTCATCCTGTCCAGTCCTGAGACTGTCCACTGCTCTCCATTAACCTTGCTAACCCTATGAAAGATTTCTCTCTACAGGCTCAAGAGATCCCCACTAAAAAAGAGAAACAGATACGGCAACAAAAGGGGGAATTTTGATCCAACCACACAAATATGGTTTAGACCTGATAAAACAAAACAAAACTTATAGTGTCTGTTGAAGCCCAATTGTCATTACTCCAGCATGTACATTCTTTAAGACACTGGGCATCTAAGAAAATGGTTTTATGGGGAAAGCAATATTTTGGAAATTTGCACCCATTTTAGTTCGAAGGAAATCTATTACGTTATTGACAGGGTCTTGTTGAGACACTTCAAAAAAAATGGTAACTACTTTTACAGTGAGCTCCCAGGAGGTGAAAAGGATGATGGATTAAAACCTAGAGATTTTGTTTCTTGGAAAGGACACAAATAAAAGATTATATACAAACATGATGGAAAGAATGTTATCAGGTATTACTAACTAATTCATGTACAGCCAAACTGAAAGACATCAATTCATGGATTCACATCTCTCATTTTAAAAAGGGTCCTCCACCTGAATGGACTTTGACCCCTGTTTCTAGCACCCAGCTTCAACTAAGCCAAGTGTCTCCAAGCTGGGAGAAGAAGATGACATCAGTGTCAGAGAGCTGACCCATGAGTCCGTGGTGCAGAGTATGTGCTCCCCAGGACGTATGAATGTTATAGAACCGTCCGGAATCGAGCAAAGAATCAGTGTCACCTTTCCCAAGCGTGGAGGGCGAGGTGAATTTGCACCCATGTGATTCAGGCCCTCCCCCGGTGGGTGCCTCTCCGCTCAGAGGTAGCCGGCTCCCTGGGGATCCAACTCAGCTCATTGTGAAAGTTTTTGAGGAACAGAATTCCCAGAGAGAGTCAGAGAAGAAAAGTTCTCTAAATATCTCAGCTGCTTTTAAGAATTCCTGTCACGTCATTCAAAATGACATTCTGTCTGGGCCAAATAGCCTGCTGTCACGAAGAAAAATTAAATTTTAAACATGAACTGTAGAGTTAAGTGATGATGCAGGGCGAGTAATGGAATCCACAAGCAGAGCTCACATTGCCTTCAGCCCAAACTGCAGAATAATTGCTTTTGTTGGAGCAATGGCTTCGATTTCACCGTCAGCTCAGCTCTGCCCAGTGCCCTGGAAGGAACTCAGAATCAGCTTTGTGATTGGAATTTTGAGAAACTTTGTTCCCTTCACTTTAGGGATCCTTAGTATTGATACAAAGAAGACAACAGATCTGATAGAAGGAGAAATAAGCCCCGTCTTCAGAACTTACTTTGATTTTAAAAACCTGTATTGTTTCATTGAAGTTCACCCAAAACCAAAGTGAGAGAGGGTATTTTTTCTCTGCGCATCAAAAAAATCCAGAAGTCACAGAAGAAAATGTTGGTATGGTTGCGTCCCAAGAGCCTTTTTGCTAGAGCCGACTTGAGTTGGGGCTTTGTCCTGGCAGAGCTGGCAGTGGCCTTTCACCATCAGGAGAAGGTGAGTCCTCGCAGCCCCAAGGAGCCCACACCACACAGTGGTCTCTTTGCTTCCTCCCCTCCCCCATTTTGTGATTTCCAGAAGAGTGAGACCTTAGGAACAAGAAAGCAAATTTCCAGCACCACTGACGCGAATACAAAACCCCTTAGCTCCCAACAGCAACCCTCACTTCTTTGCCCCTCTCCCACCCCGGTGGGATTGTTGAAGGTTCAAAGGCACAAAACAACAACAAAATCACCGTAATCTCCAGGATTGGTTTTTTAATGTTTTCTGTTATTTTCTTAGAGCTTTACATATCTAATATTTTCCACCTTTTTCCATAAGGATTTTACCCCAGATGTCCAGGCAGAAGCATGTAAAGTGGTAGGTCTTTTCTGCTGGAAGTGACACTGTTGGAAACACTATCAAGTTCCCTTCCCTCTGGGTCAAGGTCTGACTCAGAAAGACATCTGTGTGTCTGATGACAGTGCCCAGATGGGCACTGACACTTGTGTGACCCAAGAACGCGGCCCTGAAGCTGGGCTCTTGCGCCCTCGTTTACCAATTGCAACTATTCACCAACTTTTAAAAACTGCTTTCCCCTCGGCAAATGATTCCATCATCTTCTCACTCTCAAATGTGGTGTCACACCACAGTGTCACTCTGGGGTGGCACTCATGGGTTCTGTAATCTCAGTGGGATCTTTAGGACACATTTGGGTCAGAGGGTGCCTGAGCCTGGGTCACTCTATGGAGTTAAGAAGAGATTATTTGTACAGTCTGCTGACAATGACTGGTGCCCTGTCTTGGGTCTTTACTGTTTTGAACTTCCTTTACATTTTTTTTTTTAAGACATGTCAGTGGGTCAATTGCACTAAGATTAGCTGTCCCCTGAGAGTCCTTCCAATTCTAAGAATCTGTGATAATATTTACTATTAAACAGGCTTGTGGGCAACCATGGTGGATGGAGAGGTGTTTTATGAAACATAAAAATACAAATGGAGGTGGGAGATGAATAATTCAACCATCATTGGGTCTTGTCCCTTCAGGTAGAGTGGAAGTTCCTCAGGGAACATCACTTGTGGCATTAGGTCACGTTTTCCAATGTACGTTCAGTACAGGAAATGTCGAATCTTACTTTGCACACCCTGGCCAGTCAATATGGGCATCCAGGGATCACAACAGGTTGGAGATGGTCTTCAAGGGATCTCCAACTGTTTGCAGAAGCATCTTCTTCTTCCCCATCCACATGGTGTCTTTCCTTCCTCATCCACGTGGTTCATGTTACCCACCTTCGAGTTCTCTTCTTTGTGTGTGTGTGTGTGTGTGTGTGTGTCTGTGTGTGTGTGTGGTGCTGCAGAGTCCAGGAATGGCGAACGGTGAATCACGTCATGTTACAGCATCTGTGCCAGGCAGTATGGAGGGTACCACGAACTCCCCAACCATCAGGTCTTTATGTTTTGGTTTTTTGAGGGGAGGGGCTGATTGTCATTTATGCTGCCTGGACTACCAGTTTATTATGCTTTCTCTCAATACCAGTAGCTTGTTTTGTTGATGTTTGTTGCTTTTTCTGTTTAGCAAAACTCTCTGTGGGATAATCTGTTATGGCGTTTTCATATGCCCAGATGGCCTGACATTTTTGTTTTCCTATAAAATTCACTGGGTGGAAACTGTCAAGGGAGAAAGAATCTATTAGATACGTTCAGCAAAGATCATTAAATTCGATGAACACAATTTCGAAGGTTCTCAATTAGTAGCATTGCAGTCCTAATGCAGATTTTTCCCTGAATTCATGTCTGAGATGGGTTATTTCTAATTAAAATACCATTGGGATGCGAGGATTTTATTTCCCTTCAGTGGCTTAGGATATAGATTTTGTTTTAATTGTTTCACAGACATTCAGTTAAAGGGACAAATGAGACAGAAATAAAGACAGATTAGAGACATTTGTTTTTGCCATGTGACCATTTTAAGCGGTGCTGGGAATAAACAGTTTTAAATCTACTTATTTTAGAATTAAACACATACCTTATATTTAATGTTTATTGCCTCATTGCAATTTCTGTGTTGTTTCTAAGAAACCATACGTAATTTTTTTTTTTTTATAAATTTATTCATTTATTTGTTTTTGGTTGTGTTGGGTCTTCGTTTCTGTGCGAGGGCTTTCCCTAGTTGGGGCGAGCGGGGGCCACTCTTCATCGCGGTGCGCAGGCCTCTCACTATCGCGGCCTCTCTTGTTGCAGAGCACAGGCTCCAGACGTGCAGGCTCAGTAGCCGTGGCTCACGGGCCCAGCTGCTCCGCAGCATGTGGGATCCTCCCAGACCAGGGCCTGAACCCGTGTCCCCTGCACCGGCAGGCGGACTCCCAACCACTGCGCCACCAGGGAAGCCCAACCATACGTAATTTATGATGAAATGCAACACTGTGTGTGATTTATTTTTTAAGCCTAGTTTTGAGTATTACCTCATGTACACAAATACTTCCTCACTACTGTTTTGTATTTGGTGTAGAGAAGGTGTTGGCTAATGCAGAAACAATATTAGGGCAATTTCCATGGTAGGTAGTGCAGATGTTTTCCTTTGGGAACGTCTGCATTTAAAAGTTTTGGATGGGGAATTTCTTGGTGGTCCAGTGGTTAAGACCCCACGCTTCCACTGCAGGGGGCGCGGGTTTGATCCCTGGTCGGGGAACTAAGATCCCACAAGCTGCGTGGCACGGCCAAACAAACAAACCAAAATCAAAAGTTTTGGATGAACTGAGCAGGGGTCCCCAGGTTCTGGCACGTGGACTGGGGGGGCTTTGCCATGAATGGAAACACATATTTCAATGACTGGCCTCCAAGGGGAAGTCAGAACTGTCACAGTCTCATTCAACCTGCAAAAAATGTCCCCATTGCCAAGGGACAAGGTGGAGATTACAGGGTTTGTGGTCAGAAAGATCCAACAGGAAAATGCCCACAGCCAGTCTCCTTTCTGGGGAGGGTTAGCACAGCTAATTAGTACATCTGAAGCCTAATATTTGTCCTGTTGCCTCAAACAGCAGCAACTGAAGTCAGGGGTGGGGGCAGGTGAGACAGGCCTCGGGGTCCTGGCGGGAGGGCAGTCCTGAGCCTCCCGCGCTAGGTGTGGGCAGCGCAGGTCTCCCGCCAGGAGGGGTGGGTGGGGAGCTAGTCATGCGGGTGTCTCTGACGATGAAGGGCTCCGACTTTGGGCCCATCAGGCGGCAGCTCTGGCAACTCGGCTGCAAGGACTTGCGTGTGGGCCTTAAGGCGTTCTGGTTACACGAACAGCACTAGGAAGGAAATGGCTCTGTCTCCCCTTGATTGACGGGCAGGGCATGAGGCGTAAAAAGACAATTGTGTAACCTTGCTGATGGAGGCCCTTTCTGTCAACGTCCGTGAACGGTGAACTTCTGATGGTCAGTTTCAGAAATTAACCCTGTGCCTTGTGGGACCGCAATGAGAAATGAATGTCCCCGCTGTTTCTAAGGCTTGAAGACACCCATGGGCAATGCTGGGATCTGGTCCATCAGGACGGGGTGGTCGTAAGGAGAACTCTGCTGGCTCTGAGTGGTCCCGGATGCCCAGGGTCTAGAACGTGACCCCTGTCTCCAGGGCACAGCCAAGAACACAGGGCTCCCAGCCCCCAGTCCCCAGCCCCCAACCCCTCAGCATCTTACCCCCCAGCCCCTCCGCCCCCCAGCCTGCAGACTGTGGACTTGCTTCCCAGGAGGAGCGGCCTTCAGACTCCTCATCCCGCCCCCCAGCTGCCTGTTTCAGAGGCTAAGCCCCCGCTTGCAGAATCGAGGCTCTCCTTGGGGGCGCTACCACTGAGAATCCTGGGGCCCTGATGGCCTCGCCCCACTGTGGGGTGGTGCCTTCGCAGCAGGAGGGCAAAGCCCCGGGGGCTGCAGCTGCGCCCTCCTCACTCCACGTGTGCTCCGCTGCTACGGCAGGGCTGCCACACAGAGGGGAGCTTGCCGTCGTCCCAGCGTCCAGCTCCAGAGCCGAGACTCAGGGATGGTGCCCAGGGGAGGGTACACAGGGGGCTCCAAGTCTCTCCTGAAAGGAACCGACTCATTTGCAACAGAGCACGGGGGAGGGGAGGCCCGAGGGTGCTCTCAAGAACAGGGGAGGTGGCAGCGAAAGGTGACTCTGCAGAGGTCGGTAGCTGCGTGGAGACACGAGCTGGAGGCTGGTGCTTCGCCGGGCCGATTCTCAGAGCAGGGGCATCAGGGAGGGCTGGGAAGGCGCCCCGAGATGCCCGCTACAGGGATAAGCAGGCTGCACACCGTCCACTGGAGCGCGGCTGCGAAAGGGCAGCGCGGGGCCTGGCGCCCAGGTGTGCACCGTGAGGATGTGAGCTCGGGAGGGAGGGAGGGAACGCCCTGGCTGGGGAGCAATGGAGATGCCATTGCTTCCGGTTCACTCGTTAGAAAATAATCCTGGGTTTCAGGTCCTGTGACCAACCAAAGTCTTGGTGTCCTGGGCTGTCTAGGTGTTGGGGTCTAAATGAGCTGCTGTTTCTGCAGGTCTAGGTGTGTGAGGCCCAGCAGAACAGAGACCCCGAGTCTGTTTGCTCAGTTTACCCCTGACTGCTCCTCCCACGGTCTGGGACAGGGACGTCCAGTGGCCCAAGGGGTGGATAAGGGCTCTTCTATATCCCAGTCAGGAGGCCTTTGCAGTCCAGGCCCAGGGGCATGTGGGGTGAAGCCCAGCTTGCATTCAGCCCCTTGGCCATGGGCTCTGGCCAGGGCTGCACCCACAGAGGGCCCTTTGTGCTAATTCGTCAGCCCAGCAGGGGCCGCCTGCTACTTCTGCCCCAGGTGGGTGGAGGTGGCCCAGGCCCTGTGCCCTGGCTCTGCTGTGCTGCCTCTGTCCCCCTCTGCATCGCTACATGACCCCCATATTGCATTTCTGCACACGACTCTTACATGTCCCTCCTCTGTGCCCACCCAGTGGTCCGCCAGCCCTAGAGGACCCCGGACCCCATGTTCCTGAACAAGACAGGGGGAACCTGGGGTCCTGTCAGGACCCCGGGCCATCCTGTGAGGCGGGACCCCCGCCCGTCTCCACTCCATCCCCGTGGAATGGTGTCGGGGTCCAGCCACTTCCCTCCCCTCCCCCACCGTGGAGAGCAGGCCGACTGCCTCCTGTCAGCGTCTTGAATTATGACATTTTCCCAAATTAACTGACTTTGCCATAGGTGCTTCACTTAAAAGCCAATTTCTCTAATTGCTCATTTGGGGATCTGATCTGATACTCCACCAACAGGGGCCTGCGGCTGAGGTGTTCGCAGAAATTAGAATGTCTGCATCTCTAGATCCTATCCACACACACTCAGACACACACACACCAAGTGTCCTCCTGCTGCCTGGGCAGTAGTTCCCATTTCTTGTTAGATTCCTGCTGTCACAATGCTTTCAGGTTGTCCTCTTCCCTGCCTGGGTTCAGTGGAAGCACACCAGTCTGAAGAAGGACATTCTCATCACATTCAGCGCCACGTGGCTGATCCACGTCGTGCTACTAACACAGAGGCCACATGCCACAGGGCAGGCGCGTGACAGCCCCCAGTGGGGCTGGAGGTGGGTGGCTGCCATGGCCCCCAGGTGACGATGGCTATAAGGGATATGGGTCCAGCGTTGCTAGATGTCTCAGCGTGTCGAGAGCCTCCAGGAAGCCACTTTGTCAGCGAGACTCCCTGGTTCACATTGGGCTCTGCCCTGGTGTTTCTCCGCCTGACTATGGGGAGATAGCAGCGAGTGGCAGCTTGAAGAGAGATCTTAGTTCCCTGAACGGGGATCAAACCCTGGTTGTGCTGGTGAGACCACGAGGGCCAGTGACGAGGGTCTGAGCCCCAGCTCTCGTGTGCTTTGAAAAAAAAGGAATTTGACAAAGAGACGGAAGGTAGAGAGGAAAGTAAGGTGTTTGTTAGAAAAGCAGAGTACTTGCGGACAGATGCATGGGTGAGCTCGGAGAGAGTCGCGCCTTTGGGAAGATTAAATCACTTATAAGGGGGCAGTCTTCTGCATCTTTGTTTTCCTCTGGCCAGGCGTCTTGCTTTCACCCCACAGCTGATTTGTCTCAGGGCCCTACCCTATGTGCGTGTGCATCCTTTAGCCAAGATGGATTTCAGCACGAGGGTCTTTGGGAAGTTAGCAAAACTGATTATGGTCTGGCGTCCCCTCCCTTTATGATCCCCAAGGAGCCTTTCTGTGGATGTGCGGTCAAGGTCTCCCTGACCCCAAGGATGAGAAATATGTGACCTCTTAATCTTTTAGCCAGGCAGGATTTAGCCCCTCTCTGCCCTGGCCATAACTGTTATCTTAAAGGGTCCACCGGAGACAAAGTCCAGCTATCTACCCTGTTCCTGTTGTAATTTCCATCTTGAAGTAGAGACGGGAGGCTGGCCGTAAATGTCTAACCTGGAGCCCATCTACCTCCTGCCTCACACGCGCCACCCTCCACCCCTCTCTGACCTCTGCCCAGAGGCTGCTAGGGTGGCACCAGTGACAGTAAATGCCTGATGGGGTCAGACGTGCATGTGGTGCTGACCGATGACCCAAAGCTGTGAGTGTGACTGAGGGCCCTCGGGAGGGACTGGGCAGGGAAGAGGAGACAGGCCCTGGGCCCTGGGGACAAGGGCGTGGCTCTGCCCAGCTCGCCCCCCAGGCCTGAGCCTGCAGGTCCTCCAGGCATACAACCAACACGGCCTCCGCCCAGCGATGTGACGCACTCGTGCACACGAAGGGGACAGCCGGCTTTGCTGCTCCTGCAGGTGAAGGAACCATGGACACCTGAGTAACACCCGAGCGAGGCCAGTTAGGAATGTCTGCCCTGCCCGGAACGTGCAGCCGTGTGGAACCTGGTCCTGAGGCCTGTCTGTCCTCCCTGGTCCTGGGTGCTGTCTCTGAGGTCCTTGTCACTTCAGGGGTGGGCGCGGGACAACAGCAACACCACCAGGGGTCACTGGAATGCAGAACCTTGGGCCCCTAGACCTGCTGGATCAGAATGTGCATTCTGAAAAAATCCCGGTGATTCACACACAAATTGAAGCCAGAGTTAGCGCCGCCCTCGCTGTTGTCCGGAGCCCCAGCCCCTCCTGAGACCTCAGCGTGGCCTTGAGGGTCTCCAGCTGCAAGTGTCTCAGGATGCAGTGGGAACACCTGGCTGAAGGCACAGGCTGAACAGATGCTGCCCGCGGGTCCTCCTGAGCGCCCACTGAGAAGGTAGTAACGGGACACGGAACAGGTGTTAACCCGGCAGGCAGAGCAAGGAGAGGTCATAACGGGAAGCTCCCGGGAAATGGTACTTGACCATCAACTCCGTGGAACCCACACTGGGGAGACGGGAGCGGTCTTCCTGCCCTTAGAATCTGGCCAGGCCGTGAAGAAAGCCCCATGGGCTCTGGCATCAGGGATTTCCCAAGAAAATGCTCCGACGAGGTCCAAAGGCCACACACGACAGCACACAGCTTCCCACTAGCTTCTCCCTCCTGCAATTGGACATACGAGCCCAACAGACAGAGAAAAATGTGGAACATAAAAGTGGAGACTAAAAATGAATAAATGGGAGGGAAACATGGTGTTTATGGAGAGAGAAGACAATTGCAAACCCACAACTATTAACTAACAGCCTCAGGGAGATAAAAGAAGACACTACACCCATTTAATAAGAAAGGGATTTTATTAAAAAGAGCATTAAAAATGTGATTAAAAAGGCAAAAGTCGTAAAAATACTGGACTATGAAGTAAAGGAAATGTTCCTGGGAAAGAACAGAAAAGACAAGAGAGAGGCAGGCGAGGAGGGCCGGGCAGGAGGGCCAGTGCAGAGTCTCTCCAACCATCCCGGCCACAAAGCCCAGGGTGAGCTTCTCGCCCGCCCTCGGCAGCACCCACATGCCCGCCCCTCCTCCTGTGTGTGCTGGGTCTCTCAGGACGTGAGTTACACTTGGACCCATTGGTTACCTCAGGGAGCCCCATTCACTGCTGAGCCAGGACACAGAAGGTGATAACTTTCTATTTTCTGAGTATTTCATTTATCCTCAAGTTGGAAACCATCTTGTTTATTCATTTCCTTTATTATCAGAAATTAACCCCCACGTTGTCCAGCAGTTGACCAAACTTCACCTCCAGACATCCCAGCCCCCACTACCCTGTGCTCTCACTTCCCGAGGGGCTCCCACGGATCCTCTGTCCTGTCCCGTCTGGGCTGAGTACCCTCTGTGCCCACAGCCCATTTGGCCTCCAGGCTGCCCCTGCCCCCCCCCCCCCATTCTGGCCAGGTCCTTCCTCTCTGTCCCTTGACGGACCTTCCGCTTAGATCACGGTGCCCCTGGAGCCCCAGGGGCCTCAGGACACCCTTTTCCATCTCCCTGGGGACTCCCCTCACCCAGGACCTTTTGCTCCTGGAAGACCTCCCGCCCACGTCAGAACTGCTGACACCCCAGGGCCCACGGGGTCTGCATCTCAGGGACACACTAAGACTCTGGACCCTCTACAGGTCCACTCCTTTGGGACAAGGACGTGCGGCTGCCCTTGTTCTGCCTGCCTGGGCCCAGAGTGCTGAATCCATCCTCCAGAAGTCCCAGGTCTGGGAGGCAGGGATGATTTGGTCTGGAAAGCGGAGTGTCTTCCGCTGGCCTCTCTGAGTCTCCTGGGAGAAGCTGCCCAGTGAAATCCTGTGGCCAGTGCTGTGGGCTGAGCCTGCGGGCTGAGCCAGGGGTGGGAATGCGGCTGTTTTGCGATTTCTGTGTGGCGAAGAAGTACAGGAAAAGTCCCTTAGCGTAATTTAGTGGGAGAACGCCAAGTCAGCCACTGGATTTCAGTAAGATTCACCTAACCGATAGCAAACGTCTTCCAGCTCTTATCTCAAAGTTGTCCTCAGAGAGGGGATCCACTGGGATTCAAATCCAGCAACAGGGGAGAGAGAGGGAGGTGTTTTCTGCCTCTCTCCTCCTTTCACACCTTCTGGATTCACCCTGATCTTACCTTACACGTTCGGCCTCTCCTCACCCATCAAATGAGCAAACCCGCCGACTATCAAGGTTTTAATGAAAATTGTTCTTTCCTGGAGCATCTCTCTGGTAGGCAAATGAATGGAGCCAATAAAAATCTCATTCTTCCTGGTGGTGATTGATTACTTCCTCCGGCTCCCAGCACCTGGAGAGAACAGCACACTGACTGCACCAGCTCTCGCTCTAAAGCTCCTCATTAAGGGAAACTGTTTATCACCGACTAGTTGGCCCAGCCCCTGAGGGGTCTTCTCATGAGCAGCAGTGGTGCGCGAGGATGGTGAGGGCGGAGGTGCGGTTCTCCAGAATGGACTGTGCCCTCGGGTCCCTCTTTCCACCCAGAATAATCAAATGTTGATTCAAACCTGCATCGCGTGGGGGGTCTGTCTTCCTGACCCAACAGTTTCCCAATAGCTGGGAAACAGAATGTACTACATCCTTGCATTATTCAGTGGGTCCATGACTGGAATCCTGAGCTGTTCATTTCCGGAGGACACACAGCCCCATCCAAGGCCCCGTGGGTGCTGAACCTGTCTCGGGACCAATAACCGAGACTCCCGTTGACAAACCTGCCCAAAGCAAACTCGAGTTCCGTCCCATTTCCTCTTAGCCTTCCCCGTCAGGGAAGCGGGTCCGACATCCACTCTGCAGCTCCAGGCCAACTCCTAGGCGTCCCCGGGACTCCAGTCCACCTGGGCATCCTGCCCTCCCCACGCCCAGAACGCGGGCTCCTTTAGGACACGGTCCTGGCCCCTCGTTCCCTGCGGTTCCTCCACGCCTAGGGCGGGACCTGCGCAGAGCAGGTGCTCCGTGAGTGTCTCTTGATGAATGAGTGAACCCTCTGGTTACCAGCTCACCCGTCTCCCCTCTGGAATCCCGTAGGGAGGGCCTGTGGTTCAGTGTTGCTGGAGTCTCACAAGCAGGGTTCGGGAGCCCAGCGTGTCCTGTGCACCCCTCACGGCGGTGTCCTTTTCCCCCAGTGCCTCCGATTTGCTGGGAGGCAAATGTCTGGCTGCTATGAATATTCGATGGGCCCGGCTGTGCAGGAGGCACTCGAAAAGCCGTCCGTAATTAACCACGAGCACAGCAGCCTTTGGCGCTCAGAGCGGCCTCCTGCGCAGTCAGCAGCCTATCGAGGATGGAGAGGCCTCGGGGGTTCATTCTGCGTCACGCATTCAGGGGCCAGTGGCCCGAAAAGCCTTTCAGCTATGCTGTCGGTGAGGCCTCGGCAGCTCCTGGTGGCCACTGGGTTCTCAGACGCTGTCACTCTCAGACCACCTGCTCTGCCCCGCTGGCATCCCCGCCTGGTCCTGACCCTCAGCCTCCCTCACACTCCCTCAGGTGGCCCCTTGATTCCCCGTTTCCCATGGGGCCCACACTGACACCCCGTCTTCCCAGAGGCCAGCGTGGGCAAAGCAGAAGAGCGGCGTCCCTCCCGCGCCTCCAGGGCTGGGCTCCTGATCACCCACAGGAGCTGCTCTCCCCTCTCCCCACCCTCTGCGCTCCCTCCAGCCGCCCGGGGATCCAAATGAGGACGAGCCTCCGGGGTTTCTTCCTTCTGGAACCCCCCGAGGACTCCTCTCTACACTGATGGTGTTGGAGAGCAGAGAAGTGCCAACTTCTCCCAGACGGAGGCTGTCGTGATTTCCCGCCGGGAAGGAGATGCGCGCGGCGAGGCTGTTTCCTCAGCAGCAGGGGGGTCGGCAGGGCTGGACCTGGACCTGAGCCTCGGACGCCAGCAGATGGGACCTTGGACCCTTACCTCCCTTTGCTCGGGGTTCATTTAGTGCCGGCGTCCGTGCTCTACTGCCTGGTGCCCAGGGAGGAGGTGGGAGGAGCTGGGGCTGGAGGAGCTGGTGTGAAAGCCCAAGCTCAGTGAACAAGCACACCTGTACACACACTGACATGCACACACACACACACATGCCCATACACAGGAACACATATATACACATACACACACAGGTACATGAGCACACCTGTACACACACTGACATGCACACACACACACACACACGCCCATACACAGGAACACATATATACACATGCACACGCAGGTACACGAGCACACCTGTACACACACTGACATGCACACACATGCACATGCCCATACACAGGCACACATATATACACGTGCACACGCAGGTACACAAGCACACCTGTACACACACTAACATGCACACACACGCACATGCCCATACACAGGCACACATATATATACGTGCACACGCAGGTACACGAGCACACCTGTACACACACTAACATGCACACACACACACATGCCCATACACAGGCACACATATATCCACGTGCACACGCAGGTACACGAGCACACCTGTACACACACTAACATGCACACACACGCACATGCCCATACACAGGCACACATATATCCACGTGCACACGCAGGTACACGAGCACACCTGTACACACACTGACATGCACACACACACACATGCCCATACACAGGCACACATATATACACGTGCACACGCAGGTACACAAGCACACCTGTACACACACTAGCATGCACACATGCACGCAGTGCAGGAATCACCACTACCACCTCTCCATCCGCTTCATGCACTTTGAAAAGGACTTTCCATCCCCGAGTTGGTCCACGTCTGCCTCGTTCTGCAGACCTCGCAGATCCAGGCCCCTCTGGGCCGGCACCGGCTCTGCTCCTCCAGAAGCAGCTGCCGAACCTCCGGAGCCTCGGCGCTCACCGTCCCGAGAGCCTCCGGGGTCCTGCGCGGGGGGAGGGCTCCCGGGACCCTGCGCCCCAGTACGTCACGCCTTTAAGACATTCAGGAGCCAGCTTCCCCCAGATGGGAAGGTCTGCAGCCACAGGACATGTCCCCCATCGTGTCAGGAGACTGAGGGCTCAGGGGGATGTTCCAGAACCTTCTGTGAGGAGCACGTGGGGGCTGCTGATGCTGGTGATGGAGCTGGACAGGCCTGAGAGGGGCACGATGACCTGGAGGAGCTCTGGGGACACGGCGGCAGGTGGACAGCGCGCCCCGATTTGCTGTCCTTGAAGGCCTGGCCTGCTCAGAGCAATTGATTGCCAGGCCGCCCGTCCGCCCGCCGGTCCACGTGTCCATCGATAGGCATCGTCCGCGCGAGCACCGCCAGCCTGCGCGGCCGGGAAGGGGCGGAGGGCGGCCCTCCTGCGACCCTGCGCACCGCGCCTGCCTCCAGGGCCTGGCCTGCGGGGGTCCTGGGAGGAGGGCAGGAAGGGGGCCCCTCCCGGGGCGCTGACACCACCTCGGGTTGTCATGGGCGCCCGCAGGGTCGGCCTGAAACGGAAACCTCCGGAGCTGGACTCCGGGGCGCAAAGGCAGCGGTGCGCACGGGACACTGCTCGAGGGCCGCCGTCCTCCCCTGTTTCTCGCCTTCCCTTTTCTCCTCCCTGTAGGTTAGCAGCTGACAGACCCTGCGCCCCCGACAGGCCCTCACCTGGGAGGGGCCCGCGGGTAGGAGGGGCTGCTGGATAGCGGTGGGACCCCTGGGCGCTGGGCTCACCCTTGGGCCCGCTCACCCCACCCCGTCTGTTCTGCCTCCTGGCCTGGCCCCGGGGAAGGGACCACAGGTCCTTGTGAGGCGGGGCTGCAGCTGGGGGAGGCGCGACTTTGAAAGGCCCTCTGAGAGCCACACAAGGCGGCCGTGTTTGGGACCAGCCTCCACAGGCGCTGATCTCCTCCCTCGGGAGCAGGAAGGGGCCCTGGCGACAGCGGCCTGATGGCCCGCACTGTGTGAGGTCGCTGTCAGGCTATTTCTAGCTCCCATCTCTAGCCTCGCAGACACAGGGGCATTGAATGAAGCTATTTGCAGCTTGGAACATCCGGCCCCAGGGCTCTCCCAGCAGCTGTGACCTCGCTAAGGGCAGAGGTGACAGATCTCAGGGCAGGAGGGGGTCAGAGGGCCCAGCTGCGTGGAAGGATGTGGATAAAGCCTCCACAGTGGCCAAGAGGCCCCCCGGGGATTGTGGGGGCAGGCTGACCTTCCTCTACGACCTTCCCTGGCTCCCCATTGCTCTGGGGCGAGTCCAGGCCCCTCCTTACCCAGGGCAGGGTCAGGAGAGCTGCCCTCTAACCTCAGTGCCCAGAAGGAGACTCAGCAAAGACCACACTCGGCAAAGACGGGCCCAGGCGGTGCACAGGCTGAGGTGACGGTGACGCCTGCCCGGGCGCGTGGTGAGCACTGGTGCCAGCCCGCCTGAAGTCCCGGTGGTGCCTGGACCAGGGGATGCGGGGGGCGGTGGCCGGCCCTGAATGGTCAGCTCAGGGTGGAGCCAGTAGGTGACTCGGCCTCCGATGGCCCGAGTCACACCCCCTCCAGGTACCAGCTGGGGAGCCAGCGGGGCCACTCAGCCTCTCTGAGCCTCGGTCTCCTCATCTGTAAAATGGGAGTGAGAGTCACAGCGGGGGAGCCGCGCGGGGTAGATGAGTGAACAGGTGGGAATCGTTCAGCCCCCGCCTGGCAGGATAAGCACCGTGGTGCTCAGAACCCTCACTCCAGGTCAGTGATAATAATACAGACAGTCCCCTCCCTCCTCCCCGTGAGCCAATGGTCTCTGGGTCATAAAGGGAAAGAGAGAGGGTAGGCCTGCTCCTGGGAAAACGTCCCCCTAAAATCTGCAGCCCAATTTATGGATGAAGAAATAATGGGCCTCCAGGGTGTCTCTTCTCGTCTTTTGTAACGAGGAAGAAGCCCCGTGCTCAGCCTGGAAACTCGGGAGCGTCTCTGGGGCTCCAGCCCCTGGAGTGTCCTTGCTGGGAAAGCCCTCTGGCATCAGTGCGCCGGGAGGAGGCCGAGGGCACAGCGCGCCCTGCGCTCACTCGGGGTCCCAGGGAAGCGCGCCCTGTGCTCACTCGGGGTCCCAGGAAGAGCAGCAGGTGTTGGCGGCATCACCAGCCCTGCCCTCACGGCCCTCCCTGCTGCTCCTGGGGCGGCTTCCTGGGCTACACAGGACTCCACGCGGGCTGAAAGGAAGGAGGGGCCGGTGGGTGCCTGGGGTCTCTGCACCCCTGCAGACCCTGACGGAGATGCCCCCCCATCCCTGAGACCCGTGTAGCGACCATGATCCTCTCTGCTGCTGCCTCCATCAGGTCAGGGTGGGGACGAAGCCCCCCAGGGATGTTAGGTCAGAGAGGGGTTAATGTGGGGAGTTGGGGGCTCACAAGGCTGGTGGGGGGGCTGAAGGAGCCAGTGCAGAGGAGCCCCCATGATGACTTGGGGTCCCTGCAGACCCGACCCCCAAGGAGCCACCTCCCCTGATGGCTGGATGTAGACGCAGACCCTCTAGGCCAGTGGGGTGGGCTCCAGCCTTCTCTGTTCCATCTCCACCTGCCACCTGTTCTGAGTGGCTGTGTCCTGATTCTCCTCCTGTGAGGAGGCCCCTGAGACAGACCCTGACGGGGACACCTCTGGGTGTCCAGCACAGATGCCATGGGTGGCAGGGTTGCTCCTCACAGGGCGCCTCCTCCTCTCCCAGCCCCCACAGCAGACCGGGAGCTGCAGGAGCCCTGAGGACAGACTGGTGGGGCGTGTCCTTGGGGGGGGTGACCAGTGGTGAGGGGGGCCTTGTCTCAAAGCAGCAGGGGGAGGGGCAGGGACATCCCTGGGGCTCAAACCCCAGCACAATGTTGGGGGCTGAGTGACAACCTGCAGGGGGCAACGGCAGATTTAGCTCAGAGCATCAGGACTGAATGAATGAGCCATGAGAAATACTCCAAAGGGTCCCAGAGATGATTTTGGGGACCAGCCCCTGATGGGTAGCAGGTCCTAATGTCTCACAGGTGGGCTAATGCGCCAGGAATGAGAAAACACCCAAACAGGCCCAGGCATAAGACAAGTGTAATGAAAAACTCAGGATGGGGCAGCTTCAGGCACAGTTTGATCCAGCAGCTCAAACACTGACTTTAGGGCCTGACCCCTCTTTATCTTGTGGCTCAGGTTTCCTGTGTCCATGTCCCTTCCAGGCCAGCATCTCCTCAGGATTATGTTCACTGAAACAAATTCTCTTCTCCAAGCAGTTCCGTCCTACTGCCCACCCTGAATCAACCGTCCAGGCCACGGGGATGGGATGTTCTAGTGTGCATAGGCCTGAGTCACGTGACCTCCCCTGGGCCTGGGGGGTGGAGTCTGCCTCACACAGACCACATGGGCAGAGTGTGGGGTGGGACCCTGGTGAGCCAGAAGAAGGAAGGAGCTCAGGTCTCCCCGCTGTCTCTCCAGGGTTTCCGTGGAGCCGTCGCCCTGGGCTTTAGAAACTCCTCCTGCAGAAGTGTGGCCGCCCCCTCCCAGCACCCAAGATGCCCATCAGGCTTCCTCTCCTCATGGGTCTGCGGGTCCCAAGGAAGCAACACCTGAAGCAGGCAAAAATGGATGGACCCGTCAGAGGCCACACGGGAGGAGAGCTGGCCGCCTCAGCCTCACATCACCCTCGCTGCCCAGTGCACCCTGGGCTGTCTCCCCATCTTCATCACACGTCACCCTGGGCTGTTTTCTCAGGGACTGCTCCTCTCACCACCAGCCAGGAGGAGAGACACAGCCCCAAGGACACTTGCTAATTAATGAGACAGCGCAATGAGCTATTTAAAGGCAAACTCATAAGGCTGCTAATGGGATTTCTAACTTGGCAGGAGGAAAAGGGTTAAATTGCGTTGAGAGCAATGAAAGTTTTGGAATCCAAGATGATTTCTGGTTCTGTGTTTCATCCTGGTAATTAATTGGATGGAAGTTGTTAAACTTTACGAGGAAACCAGAGATAATGCAGGTTCACCACCTCTCTGGAAAATTAATTCATTCGTCTCCTCCAAAACGGCCAGAAGCTCCAGTGTCGACGCTGTTTCCAGAGAGAGGAGCAGAGCGGGTCCAACAGTATCTGCTCATTTTCCTCAAACTCCATCAGTACGGGAGGGGCATCTGCTCTGCGCAGGGGCTCTGGGCTCAGCCTGGCGGGGCCTCGGCTCGGACACTGGCGTGGGGCCTGGGCAGGTCTGAGCCTCGGCTTCCTGGTCAGGAGAATGGGGCTGAGGACAGGGCCGCTCTGTAGGGTCTCTGTGGGGATTGCCGGAGAGATGCCCTCAGAGCAGGTGGCAGGAGGCCGGGCACATCGGTACCCAGAATGTCACCGGAAGTGACAGGTTCCTATTTATGTGGCTGCAATGTCTTCCCACAGCCCTTCCCATCAAGTCCCCAGTATTTAATGTGCTGTGGGGGATTCCCCAAAAGACAGGCCAAAGACAAGCTCCAGCCAAAGTGGGAGGATGAAAGCAATAGGGAGAGAATTTGCGTTTGGGGTACAAAAAGGTACAGAGCCCAGGGGGAAATCAGAATTTTAGTTGGTTCCTTACATTATTTCAGGATGTGGAATTGCTTTGTTTCAGGCACCTTCATCTTGTCAGACTTTGCCCCTAGAAGCCTGCATCTGGCCTGCAGGACCGGTCCCTCCCCCCCAATGTTTCCCGCCTCCCCCAAGCACCAGTGTCTCAGCCCCAGGTCCCCCTCCTTCCTCCAGGGGGCCGGCCTCCCCTCCAGGCTCCCACCAGCCCCTCCCTTTGCCTGGAACAATCCCCTCCTCTCCCCTAAACCCCTCCTGCTGGCGATTCAGGTCCTGGGGGGGACCTGCCCCCTTTGCTGGGGGTTTCCCCTGGCAAAGTCCAGGCCAGTGCCCTTCACACTGTTTTTTAAAACTATTTGCCTCCTCACAGACTTTATGTCCTTGCACATTAATATCCATTATTTTTATTTAAAGTGTAAATATACTGTTGCAGAAAGGTAATTCCTCATGTTACAAATATTGACATTTATAATAAAATGGGTACATCACTCTTCTTAGTGTATCTAGTGAGATACTGGAACATAGTGTTGTGTCATCCATTGGAAATTACATCATCTATTTACATCTACTTTCGAAGGGAAATTTACATTGTTCTTTTTCCTCCTGCAACTCATATTTCACTGCATTCCATTTGTCCCATGCAGTGCTCTGATGCTTGAAAGTATGTTATTGATTGCTAGATTATACTTCTCTATAAAAATTATTATATGTATATTTAAAGTTTAAATAAAATAAATTTTGTGTCAAAAAGCTTCAAGTGTTAAAACATTCTTCCGGAGTGAGTTATAATTGCATTTTTAGTAGCAGACAATTCTTCAAAAATGTATAGGTTGGAATAAGCATTTTCAGAACTCTAATGAAAAACTGATGAACTCATAAAAGTGCTAACAAAAGATCAAGATGAAAAAAAAAATTAATTACCTGGGACTGAGTGAACTGATGAGGATGAGTATAATTTTTGTGACTTTCTGTCTGAATTAAAAAAAAAAAAATCCCACAAGGACTCAGAGGCAAAGAATATACAAATCAATTTTCACTGCAAAGTAAAGGAGCTGTTACAGTGGAGGATTACTGGACTGAATGTCAATATTATGACATAGTATGAGTGTGTTTCATGTTTGGTAATTGCAATCATTGTTGCTTTTGTTGTGGTCATCCATGTACAATGCTTGGTGTCAGTCTATTTATCTCTTGTAAAAATAAAATACAGTGTGTGTGTGTGGAAAAAAAAAAAAAAAAAGAATTCAGTAATGCAGAGAGCTGCTACTTCATTCCAGAGCCCTGCCTGCCCACTCTCTTATCTAGTCAGCTCTATCTTTGACCTATTTTCTCTGCTCCTTTACAACAGATTAAAAAATGATGCATTTCTGTTGCCCTTTTTTTTTGGTGGGGGGGACAGCATTCTTTTCTTTGAACCCCGGTTTCCTATTATTTCTTCTAGCAAATAGAGGTTTCTTAATTTACTTTCATGTTTCTAACCAGAGAGTACTTACAAATGTAATTTTTGACTCAGTTTCTGTGATGTTCGGTGACCTGAAGCTCTGAAGCCATGCTTTCACTTACCTTCTTATAACTTGCTAGCTTTATTTTTTTTTTCAAAGATTTTTTTCGATGTGGACAATTTTTAAAGTCTTTATTGAATTTGTTAAAAAAAAAATGTATAGGTTAAATATTTATATAATGTGTATACTTACAACATGTATAAGTATATATTTATACAATACATATGTAACAGATATATTTTTATACAATGTATAAGATAAATACTGACATACATAATACATATATGTAATATATTTATGTATTTAATATATCAAAATATTTATAATTATTACTTTTTTTTTTAACTTTTTTTTTTTGGCTGCACTGCATGTGGGATCTTAGTTTCCCACCAGGGATTGAACCCGCTCCCCTGCATTGGAAGCGCGGAGTCTTAACTGCTGGACTGCTACGGAAGTCCCAATTATTACTTTTTTAAAAAAAGGATAATGCCCCTTTATGGAAGTGGATTGGATGAATTTTTAATCTTTAATGGAGGAATTTTCTGTTACCTAGGGGGCGCCCTAGGACAATGCGGCAGGACAGTGCACCTGAGGGGATTCAGGATGGGCAGGTTTTTCCCTACTGAATTTCACTGTAACTGGACCTTCACTGATGGTCGTCCCCACCCCTCTTCCAGGCACCTCCACCTCTTATCTCTGTGGGGCAGGGGACCAGGTCTGGGAGCTCATCCCTGCACAGAGTCTGGTGCCTGCGTGCAGGGGGCCAGGAAACCCTCAAACCCACCATCTCAGGACCCTATTCTCCCAGAATCACAGACACAAATAAGATGAGATAAAATATTTACTGAAATTCCTCTCGAAACACCGACAGAGAGAACATGCATTACAGAGGGCGTTACTCCATCCTTGCTTCTCTCACACCCACCCAGCTCCCCAGCCCTCCCTCCCCTCCCTCCCCTCACTTACCCTCCCTCCCTCCAGACATCTGGGACAGCTCCACCCCCTCCCCAGCTCTGTATTATGCAGATCAGCCCCGGAGCCTGCGCCCCCCATGTGGTCAGAGAAAGGGGCACTGGGAAGGGACAGACCCACCTGCTCCTGGCCTCCTCTTCACCTCTGTCCCCAGGGAGGGTCCCCTGCGGGGACACCAGCTTCTGGGCTCCCTCGGTTCCCAGAGAGGCTGGGACTGGGGCTCCTTAGACCTGAATCAGTCCCTGAGCCCCGCCCCGGGCTGGAGCTGTTCTGGGAGATCCTCACCTGATCCCATCAGAGGGGGTGTCGTCCCTGTCCTCTTACACATGGGGGTTATGCCCCTTGATCCTCTAGTGGCGCAGCCTCTGACCCAGGGCTCCTCCCAGGGCCTGGTGTGTCCAGGACCCCAGGAGCCTGGAGGTGCCTCCGGGGTGGGCGGAGCCAGAGAAAGGCTTCAGGGCCAAGCAGCCCTGCGTCCGGGATTCATCTTCCTTCTCTAACCAAGAACACCACCCATTTAATATAGAGAGTTTGTTAAATAAAGAATAAATATGCTGAGACATTAAATGTCAGATGCAGTCTGGCATCCAGAAGGGTCCACCGGGCAATCTGTGCGCCGTTATTTCACTAAGCACTGCCCCGGCCCCCGCCCGCCCGGACACTGCCGGTGCTGCCCCGTGTGGCGGGAGGCGGTACTGCACCCACAGAGCACCCTCAGCCTGCGGGGCCTCAGGGAAGGGGTGCTGCGGGGGGAGCCTCCCTGACCCCCGACCCCCACCAGGATGGCAGCACTGTTCCACTCCCCTGGGTTTTCTCCTCACCTTACAGTTTCTCCCCAGTAGGTTATCAGGTAAAATAAAAGATGCCCAGTTAAACTTGAATTTCAGATAAACACAGATAATTTTAGTGTATGTCCCCAACACTGCATGGGTTATACTTCTACTGAAACAATCACCTGGTGTTTATATGAAAGTCACATTTGATGGGAGCCTTGCATGCTGATCTGCTGAACCCTAGAGCCAGCTCCCTGGGCAGACCTGAGGCCACAGTGCCGTCTGCTCACAACCTCAACCTTTGCCGCTGGCCTTGACCTCACCCGCTTCTCCAGATGCACCCACCTTTTTGACATGGACCCACCTTGGACGTCTCGGAGGAACTCAGCTTCACACGTTCCCACTGAACTCGGAGCCTTACCCCCAGTCCTTTCCTTTTCCAACATCCCCGCTTCCATCCTCCCGATTCCTGCACCAGAAACCCTGGGGACGTGGCAGACACTTCTCTCCCGTCCATACCAAACAGTCACCAATCCCGAGGACCCTGCACCCCAGTACAGCTCAAACACCCCTGTTCCTGTCCTCACTCATCACCTACTTCATGCACCATCGTCTCTTCCCAGCAGAAGCTTCCACACTGACTCTTTTCCCTCTGCCCCTTCTCCAGCTCACAGAGGAGGGGCCGGGCAGACCCCACTCTGGGTGAGTCAGCTCTTGTGTGAGACTCTCAGAGACTTCTCCCTGACCTTGGGAGACCCCATGACCCTCATCATGTGCCAGGGGCCCCCCCTTATCCTACCCCTGCTCCTCCTCCTCCAAGCTCATACAGGACCTGCTCCCTGCCCTGGTCCACACCAAGCCCTCCAGGCCTGGGGCCCAGGCACCTGTGCTCCCTCTGTCTGGGCCCCTCCTCCGCCCGCTCCCCCCTCCTCCTCCTTGGATGCTTTGACCAGCTTCACTCCCCCAGAGGAGCCTCCCAACCCCAGAGCAGGCAGATGCCCTACTGGCTCCTGGAGGTTATCCCAACAGTGACCACTAATTCTTTTTATTTCAGAGAGAGAAACACAGACAAGTAAGGAAGTCCGTATAGGTGTGTTGATATTCGTAGTGGCCGCATAATAACGCAGATGACGAGCTATGGGAGGACCATCCAGGACACACTGGTCTGTAAACACTGTGGGACTTTATGCAGCTGCTGCAAAGAGTCGGGGAAATTCACTGACCTGGAGGGATGCTCCCAACTCATGGTCAAGTGACAGGACTGTAAAAGCAGATGACGGAAGACCCGCTATACAGCAGGCTGATAATGGGGACCACTGGGCACTGGGCCTGGGCAGGGGGTGTAGATGGTTGGAAGAAGAGAGAGTTTGTGTTGCAGGAATAAGAGAAAAGAGACTTTAGCAAAAATGTTATAATGAAAAGAGAAAAGCATAGAATACAAATATATATATATTTATGGTAATGCTGCAAATGTGTACAAATTTAAAATATCTATGTATAAATACCAGCAAGGAATAGGGACAAATGAAAATATGGATCTGAGCCCATAGGAAATTTTAAAATGTTAGATGTCTGTTGCTATTTCAATATAGTTTCTTCACGAAGAATTTGATTTCAATTGGCCAGAAGGAAAGTGCGTGGTGGCCATGTGCCCCCCTACGTCGCACCAACTCCAGGAGGACACGGCCTCCTCTCTCCTCCTAAGGGCTTTCTTCCCAGCTCTCGCAGAGTAAATATTTGTTGGATGGAGCAATGAGTGAATGAGTGAAGGTTGCTGAGAGGTCAGGGGATCACTGACCTACCTTTGGGACCTTGGTTCTGGTGCCAAGCTGCCATGATGGAATCTCCCTGGGTGGTCCATCCTTCCGGCTCCTGTGCCCCACCATCCACGGGGCAGTGTACTCACTGGGCACAGAGTTCCCTCCACTGGGCCTTCCTGCAGCTGCACTGTGCTCACTCCCCTGAACGCTGGTGGCAGCTGGTCAGGGTTTTCTTACTGACCTGTCATGGTTTCTCTTTTATTTGGAACACGAATTGCTAGGTATCCATGACCGAGGGCAGGTTTGGCAACAAGTGGGTGCTATCTCTGCAGGTGCCAGGCAGAAGTCATAGTGGCCAGATCTCCTTAGATGAACTTGAACTTATCCTCACTGTGGGCCTGGGGCAGTTCTTTGGATGTCTGGGCTGAGATTTCTTCTGTGTGGTTGTCAAAGGATGGCAGCTCTCCTTAGCTGCAGCGCCGTAAGCGGAGCTGGCAATTTTGAAGTCCATTTCTTTTTGAAGAGAGAGTGCAGGTCAAAGGGCCCTCCTCCAGTTCCCTCCCTAGACACAACCAGTGTTATCAGCTTCTCATCATGCTTCCAGAAAATTCTGCATATTTACAAGGAAGTACATAGATCTGTCTCTCATTTCCATACAAATGGTAGGGTACCAGGTACACTTTTCTGCATCTCGCTTTTTCACACACCCACACACATGGGAAGGTGTTTCCTCTCAGAACATAGAGATCAGGCCCATTTTTTACCAGCTGAATAGTCTACCCTATGGCCTAAGTGTCCAGAACTTATCCAACCCATCCCTCTTGGTAGATATTTCCCAGGTTTCCAATCCTCTGTGGTGATAAATGTCCAGGCACCTGTGTCTTTCTGCACATGTGGGCACCTGTCTGGGAGGTGTTCCTAGCAAACTTCCTGGTTGAAGAGTAAATGCATTTTAGATACATATTTTTTATTTTATTTTTTTCATTAGTTAATTTATTTTTGGCTGCGTTGGGTCTTTGTTGCTGCGCATGGGCTTTCTCTAGTTGCGATGAGCCGGGGCTACTCTTCATTGGGGTGCGCGGGCTTCTCATTGCAGTGGCCTCTTTTGTTGCAGAGCACGGGCTCTAGGTGCGCGGGCTTCAGTAGTTGTGGCTCGCAGGCTCTAGAGCACAGGCTCAGTAGTTGTGGCTCACAGGCTTAGCTGTTCCGAGGCATGTGGGATCTTCCCCGACCAGGGCTCGAACCCGTGTCCCCTGCATTGGCAGGCAGATTCTTAACCACTGCACCACCAGGCAAGCTCGTAAATGCATTTTAAAATTTATCTTTTAATTGACATGCTCTCTTCGCCATACAGTTCTCTGAGTTTGAGCAAATGCATGGAGTTGGGTAAGCCCCTCGTACCGGCAGACCCATCAGCTGCCCCCAGTCCCTTCATGACCCTCCTGGTGCTCACACCCTCTTCGCAGCCCTAATACGGGGCTCTGAAATCCCAGAATTCCAGCTACATGGAGTCAGACAGGATAGAGCCCTGGGAGTCCGGCTCCTTCTCTGAGCAGAATCATCTGAGATTCTTCCCACACGGTTGGGTGAATCAGCAGCTGGATCTTCTCACTGTGAGCAGTGTTCCCTGTATGGGTGCCACACAGCTTGCTACCCATTCACTGACTGAGGGTCACTTGGGTTATTCTCAGTTTTTGCAATGACAAATAAAGCTGCTTGAACATTTGCATACAATTTGCATATAATTTGCATTTGTGTGTAAACATTGATTTTCACTCTACTGGACCAAATGCCTGGGAGTAAGATCACTGGGTCTCCTGGTAAGTGTGTGTTTCACTGTGTAAGAAACCACCAAACCTGCTGCCAAAGAGAGCTCCTGCTGCCCCCTTTCTTCAACAGCACTTGGCCTTCTTTGTTTTTTTTCTCTATTTTTAAAATTTTAGCCATTCTGGGAGGTGTGTACTCTCTTGTGGCTTTAATTTGCATTTTCCTAATAGCTTATTATGCTGACCATCTTTTCCCGTGCTTGTTTGTTATGTGTTTACTTTCTTTGACAAAATGTGTAAACCTTTTGCTAGTTTTAAAAAATGGGTTCTTCATTTTGCTATCACGGAGTTTGAGGAGTTATTTAGGTATTCTAGATACAAGTTCACTGTCAAGTATCTGAATTGCAAATATTTTCTGCCAGTCTGTGGCTGACCTTATCGTTCTCACCGTAATGTCTTTTGCAGAGAAAAATTTTGACTTTGATGAAGTCAAATTTATCAATATTTCTTTTATGAATTGCTCCTTTTGTGTTGTCTAACCCAAAGTCACAAAATTTTCTGTGATGTTTTCTTCTAAAAAAATTATAATTTTATATTTTACATTTAGATCTGTGGTACCTTTTGAAGTAATTTTTGAATGAGGTGTGAGGTATAAGTTGAGGTCATTTTTTTGCATAGGGATGTCCACTTGCTAAAGTGCTGTGTTGAAAGGACTACGCTTTTTCTGTTGAGTTGCCTTCGCAGGTAAAAGCATTTTAAGTTTTAATAGATAATACGAAACTTATCTCCAATTAATGCGTCTTTGTTGGATGAGCGAGTGAAAAAGTGAATGAAGCCTAATGGTTAGATGAGACTCCCTCCTTTTTAAGGGCAGTCGCTGCTGAGGGGATCGTTTGTCTGGGTTTGGGAACTAGTGTCTGTTTCTGGAACACTGTGAGGAGAGGTGGAAGGCCCCAGCAAGGTGGTCATCAACCCTGGCCGCACTTTGCTGACTCAGCTGCTGCTTAGGCTGCCAGCCACCCACTGGCGGAGGTCAGGGTCCCTGTCCTCTGAGTTTGGGGAGCAGCCCCACATTCCTAAGGAGGAACCCTCGTCCCCAGGGCTGTCCCAACTGGGGCCCGGCCCAGCTGAGTGGCTATGTCCCAGCTCACCTTTGCTTTGATGCCTGAGCTCCCATTGGTGGCGTGGTGGGTCTGAGTCACTGGATTGCTCCCTGGAGAGCTGTAATTAGCCTTCACGTGCAAGGAATTGGTGAACATGACATTTCACAACATGAATGAGCTCTTACTGTCTTTCCAGAGGGACTTAGTTTATTTAAAATGCAAATTGAAGTCAATAGAAAGTGCCTTCTCTGTGTCAAGTCCTGAGATGTGCTAGTTTTTGTGGAGGAAAGATGGGCCTTCTGTTCCCTTGGGGGAGAGGACAGGGACTCAGGCCTTCTGTGCTGAGACTCCCTACCGCCCTCTGCAGGTGAGGGACACTCTGGCGGGCGCCTGCGCGGGGAGCACGGGGCGGGAGGACGGGGTGACCAGGGAAACTTCCAGCCAGTCCCCGTGGCCTGAGTGCTCCAGGCTCTCGGGGGGAGTCCTCTGTGCCCCGGTTATCCGCGTAAGGGCTCATTTCCTCTCGTCTCCAGGCCAGTGCAGGCTCTCAGTCTCCCCCACGTCTGTGCCGCCTGGGGCATCCTCACCGGTCAAGGTTGGCTGGCCGCCTGGCTGATGAATCCATTACCCGAATGCTGGAACTGATCAGTGCAAATGGCTGAGCCGGGAAGTGTGTAGCTGCTGGGAAATTAAGTAAGGTTGAATTTATAAACCTGCGTGTTTCATGTGAATTTTATTGCCCTAAGATGAAAAGCCCCAAAATTAGCTCTTTGAAGTGGGCATTTATGTGCCTGATGTGATTCTGTAAGCGCAGCCGTGTCAGGAGAGAGCCAAGATGTTGGGTTTCTGGCAAACAGACACCATTTCTGCTGTCTGAGGAAAGAAACAACAGACGACAAGGACAGATATGTCGCTGGAGCGTGCGCCCCTTGAGTCCATTTGATCAGACACGACAGTAAGCTCTGCCCCCACATCAAGCCTTTAGGGTTGGGAACACTGTCAGTCCCATTTTACGGATGAAGGAAAAGAGGCACAGAGAGGTGCATGACTTTTCCTGAAGTCACACAGCACATAGCAAGTCGCACTTCACACCTGGGCGGTCCACAGCCTCTGCTCACGTCCACCTCACTGTGCTGCCTCTGTAACAAGGTGATTTAGGGACCAGAGCACCTCGCCCATCAGGTGTGTCAGCCTCAGTGAGGGCAGGTAGATGGACAGACAGCAAACCCTGGGGAAATAGGGCAAGGAGCGTCCCTGGAGGGGAGTGGGGTCCCTCCCGTTATCAGGTGTTGAATTGAGAGGAGTGAAAAAGCAGATGATGTCCTGTCTCCAGTTCAGGGCTCTGAAACCACATGGGTCTTGAAACAGGTAAATGGGAAAGCTTTGATTCAGATGTAAATAAGAGGCTTTAAAACTGTCTGGGTTGACTTTGTTTTTATAATCCAATAGCTTTATTTATTTATTTATTTAATAACACAGAGTAACTGGAAAATGGTGGGTTCCCCCTAAGGTGCTACTATGGGACCAGCAACACAGTAGAGAAGGAAAGTTTGGCAGAAGGCAGGTCAAAGGAACAACTGGGGAAAATCTCAATGGCAGATAACAGATGGGTTTAAATCACAGTGCCCTGAAGATACAAGGGTTACTCTCAGGTGGGAACCCGAGTATCACCAAAGAACCAGAATCCTTTTATCTTTCTGTTTCATCATCTTTAGTGTGATGCCTCATGGTCCAAAATGGCTGCTGGAGATCAGTCCTCAGATCCACATTCTGGCAGCAGAGAGGAGGAAGCAGGAAAGAACAAAAGGGCAGTTCTTCCCATCTGAGTCAGCGTCTTGAACAGCCTCCCACACAGGGATTCCCACACATATGGTCACACTTAGCTGCAGCAGGTTGAAAATACAGTCTTTTATCTGGTGACCTTCAAACCGGGTGCCCTGGATTCTACCCCGTGCCAGGGGTGGAGGTGGCGGTTAGGGCAGGGAGGGGGGCAGAGGGATGAATCGAGGGGAGGGAGAGACCCTGGGGCCTGCTGGCCTGAGTAGGGGCTGGTGTCGGGGACTGAGGTCTCTGCACTCACTCACTCATTCATTCACTCACTCATTTATTCATTTACCCACTCACTCATTTATTCACTCATTCATTCATTCACACATTCACTCACTCATTCATTAGTCAGAGCCCCTCCTCTGGGCCAGGTTTCCTGGGCACTAACCTCCTAGATCCCTTCTCAGGGAGCCCACACCTCAGGGTCACCCTTGGTTCTTCTCTCTTCCTCCCTCACTCCATCCAACCCCACATCATGTCCCGTCATCTCCATCCCCAGAATGTACTCCAGATTTGTCTGCCTCTACCCTCTCTCCTCTTCTGCCTGATCCCAACCCCCCTTCCCCAAGTGTCCTGAACATTCTCTCCTGCTTCATCGTCCTTCTCCTTCTGGCTGCCTGGTGACCTTTGAACAGGTCACTCAGCTCATCCCACACCCCTTCCCCTCTGCAATCCCCTTGAGTGGTCCCCTTGTCCTGGGGATAAAATTCATGACCCTACCCCCCAAAACTACTAGGACTCATCAGTGAATTTGGTAAAGTTGCAGGATACAAAGTTAATATACCGAAACTTGTTGCATATCTATATACTAACAATGAACTATCAGAAAGAGAAATTAAGGAAACAATCCCACTTAAAATCCCATCAAAAAAAAAGAATAAAGTACCTAGGGATAAATCTAACTAAGGGGTAAAAGATCTGTACTCGGAAAACTATAAGACACTGATGAAAGAAATTGAAGATGACACAAGCTGATGGAAATATATTCTGTGCTCATGGATTGGAAGAATTAATACTGTGAAAATGAACACACTACCCAAAGCAATCTACAGAGTCAATGCAACCCTATCAAAACGCCAATGGTATTTTTCAGTAATGTAAGTTGATGCAGCTACTATGAAAAACAGTATAGAAGTTCCTCAAACAAAAAACAACCTACCATGTGATCCAGCAATTCCACTCCTGGGTATATATCCAAAGAAAAGGAAAACACTAATTCAAAAAGATACATGCACCCCAATGTTCACTGCAGCACTATTTACAATAGCCAAGATATGGAAGCAACTTAAGTGCCCATCAACAGATGAATGGATAAAGGAGATGTGAGATAATATAGATGCACACACACATACACTCTACTCAGCCATAAAAAAGAGTGAAATTTTACCATTTGCAATAACATGGATGTACCTGGACGTATTTTGCTTAGTGAAATAAGTGAGACAGAGAAAAACAAATACCGTATGTTATCATTTATATGTGGAATCTAAAAAATAAAACAAAGGAATGAGTATAATAAAACAGAAGCAGACTCACGGATCTAGAGAACAAACTAGTGGTTACCAGAGTGGAGAGGGAAGGGGGAGGGGCAGGATAGGGTTAGGGGATTAAGAGGTACAAACTACTATATATAAAATAAATAAGCTACCAGGATATATTGTACAACACAGGGAATATAGCCAATATTTTTTTTTACGTTTTATTTTTTACACAGCTATATTGTACAACACAAGGAACAGAGCCAATATTTTTTTTCATGCTTTCTCTTAGCCAGTATTTCGTAATAATGTTAAGTGGAGTATAATCTACTAAAAGTTTGAATCGCTATATTGTACAGAACATCCCGCCTGGGACCTCCCAGCCCCTCAGCTCATTCCTACCCAGTGCCCTTGCCACCTGGTAGGCCTGTCCCCAGCACTCCTGTGACCTCTCCTCCTGACTTGGGCATCAGCTTGGGTTAGTCTACACCCAACCAGGAGAAAGAAATCACACAGGGATTTAAGCAGTGGAAGCTTAACATAAAGAAAGACCAAACCTCGATGGAGGACTGAGTACAGATACAAGAACACTGCCAGGACCCTCGGTGGCTGGGGAAGGTGCCCAAGGCAGGACCCACTGGAGGGGCCTCCCCAGGCTGGGCTCAGGCCTCCTTGGAGGAGGTGCAGGTGCAACTCCCTGGGCGGCACAGAAGCTGCCTGGTGTGCTCAGGCCAGAGGAACCCAGCCACTGGGCCATCAGGAAGCCCCCTCAGGGTCCGGGTATGGGGCAGAGTGTGGAGTGCCACCCCAGGAGGGGCCTGGAGCATGGGGGTCCCGGCTCAGCGGCTCTGGGAGGGGGGACCCCAGGCCAGGGCTGGGAGGTGGCTGAGGACCTGGACCCCGGCTGGGGCCGAGCGGCACCAAGTGTCCTCAGGGTGGCCCCCAGCCCTTCCTCCTGCAGTGCCCTTTGTGGGGAGGCCATTGGAAAGAAGCAAAGCTTAAGGCACCCTGTGTCCGTTATTGCCCATCACGGAGCCAGGGCAAATGTGAGCTGAGCATCTGCACGTTGACAAAGCACCAAGGTCAAACGCCAGCCAGGAGCAGGTGCCCTGCACACAGCCGCATGCACCCCCACCCCAGCCCCCTGCACAGGCATCCGTGTCCCACACACGGACTGGGCGTGGCTGCGTGGTTTATTAAGAACCCTGAATAGGTCAGCACTGAGCTCAAGTAAACGGCATTCTAGTCCGGGAAGGGCAACCCAGCTGGACGAGAAGACGCTTTCTATCAGGATCCAGGTCTTCCTTCCGGACAGCATCACACTGCTTGTTATGACTGACTTTGCCTCCCCAAGCTTGGTTTTGCGTGCGTGAGGAGGACACCATAAAGGCGACCCGACACCTGTGCACTTAACCTGAGTAAAGAGGAAATTCCAAGTCCAGGCTGGTTCCCAGCCTTCCAGCCCAGCAAGGGCGGCCAGTGAGTCTCTGGGGGGCTTTGGCGCCAATTCCATTATCTGTCCATCTATATTAACTGAGCTCCTGCTATGTGCAAGGAAATGCTACATTTTAGGGCCACAGACAAGAGGAGAAGAAATAGAGGTGTAATAATCAGAATAGGGCTTCCCTGGGGGCGCAGTGGTTGAGAATCCGCCTGCCAATGCAGGGGACACGGGTTCGAGCCCTGGTCCAGGAAGATCCCACATGCCGCAGAGCAACTAAGCCCATGCGCCACAACTACTGAGCCTGCGTTCTAGAGCCCGTGAGCCACAACTGCTGAGCCTGCATGCCGCAACTACTGAAGCCCGCGTGCCTAGAGCCCATGCTCCACAACAAGAGAAGCCACCGCAATGAGAAGCCCGTGCACCGCAACGAAGAGTAGCCTCCGCTCGCTGCAACTAGAGAAAGCCCGCGCGCAGCAACGAAGACCCAACGCAGCCAAAAATAAATAAATTAAAAAAATAATAATAATCAGAATGACACACACAAAAACCTCAGCAGCCTGAAAGCACAAAGCTGTATCCTCACTCGTGGTGCACGCGCACCTGAGCCGTCAGGCTGGCAGTGATCATTGCAGACGGAGCACCCACTCCCCTGGATGCTGCCAGCTCCTGTGCCAGGCGTAAAGAATCCCCGAGAGTCTCACGCCGGCCATTCGGTGCTTTGAGGTGGATGCGGCACGTGTCACTGACCAGAACCAGGAACTGGCCCCGCCCAGCCACGAGGGACCGGGAGGATGTGTAGTGCTTCCTTGTGCCCAGAAGGGTGAGACCCAGACATATCTGGTGACGCCGTTGACACCACCTGGGGAAGGCTGGCTCTATCGCCATGGTTTCTCCCCTGAGCTTTCTGAAGCGCATGCCTGGCTCCGACCTGGGGATGAAGGTTGGGAGTATCTTCCTTCACCTATAGTTTTGTTTCAGGGTCCTTTCCATGGAGAATGGGACCCGGTACTGCTGCTTTCCTCTACCCACAGTCCTGTAGGGACCAGCTTGAAATCCTTATTGATGATCCATGCATAACGCACCACTCACCTGGGATGGAGACTTTGGCAATACTCCCCCCTCACCACCACTCCCCTGTGGTAAAAGATTTCCTGGGATGACTACGAGTGACCTTTTCATCCTGGGGGAGGCGGGTGGTATGAGATGAGTAGGATGACCACATGGAAAGGTCTCCCAGCAACCGTGGGCTTTTCTTGAGTCAGGCAGATGATTTGCAATAAAGGAGTTGAATTTGTAAACCTGAAAATTCCCTTTTAGAAGTCTCACTTTTTCTTAGTTTTCTGTTTTCTGTTTCTCTTAAACACTGGGAGAAATGTGTCCCTTGAAAGGGGGGTAGACTTATGATTGAACATCATGGGCCACACTTTCTGTCCTGATTCTCTCCACCATGCTGGTGGAGGGTTTTGTCCACAGGTTTGGTGTGGGGTCTCCTCTTGCGGGTGGGAGGGGGGAGGTACAGGAACTCATTATCTTTATAAGACGTACGTTTCCTCTTGGCTGAACAGTGGCCTGGGCCACTCTTATATGGGTTGAGGTGTGTGAAAAGCACCAGCCATTCCTGTGAGCTCTCTTTAGGGTTAATTGCTGTGTTTTATTGGTAATATCCATTTACTTTACAGAAATGCTGTCAGTGATTCATGCTTCTCACTTACCTTGCTCACTATGGTGGGAAGAACCATGGTCTAGACACCTGTGGGTCCCATCTGCAAACCTCACTGTCAAACCATCTGACATCCGGTGAGACTCAGGGGCCTCCTTTAATCAATGACATCATAACGCTTAGCTCTGGGGTTGTGGGCAGCGTTGGAGAGGATGGCAGCGGATCCGTGTCGGGTGGATTTCCATTCGTCTTCCCCGTGGCTCTGGCCTGAGAGTCGTGGAGGCTGTGGGAGCCCAAAGGTGATGCAGGGTCTCTCTCTGTCCATTTCCCCAGGAGAAAAGACCACCTTTACCTGCCCAGGGTCAGGAACCCGGCTGGGACTCTTGAGCAGCAGCTGGTTTTATTCCTACATCCTTTTCATCTGCCCAGGATGTGGGTGTATGGTTTTTATTTTTATTTTATTTTATTCTTAAAGATTTTTTTTTATGTGGACCATTGTTTTTTAAAGTCTTTATTGAATTTGTTACAAAATTGTTTCTGTTTTATGTTTTGGTTTTTTTGGGCCCGAGGCATGTGGGATCTTAGCTCCCTGACCAGGGATCAAACCCAAACCACCAGCATTGGAAGGCAACATCGTAACCACTGGACAGCCAGGGAAGTCCCAGGTGTATGGTTTTTAAAACATTTTGGGGCACTAAGCAGGAGTACCATAAAGGACATTGTAAATATGCAAAGTTCAAAGAACTGAGAGAAACCCACTTACTGTCATGTTTCACGGTGAAATATCAATGCTTTCCCACTGAAGTCAGGAAACACGTGAAAGGTGCCTGATATCATTGATATGGACAACTTTTCATGGAGGATCTGGGTCATGTACAGGACATGAAAAAAGTGGTACAAATACTGCAAAGGAAGAGATGCAGTCATTCATATTTGCAGAATTTATAACTGTCTAAGTAGAAACCCAAAAACCAACATCACAGATCAAAAAGACAAATTCAAATCAAAAGAAAAATTTTTAATAAAAAATCAAAATTGTCCTAATTGTCAGCAGTAAATGCTTAGAAGATTCAATAGAAAAGTAATTTTCCATTTACAATGGCAGCAAGACTTTAACATACGTGAGCGAGCCTAATTAACGTGTGAGATCCTTACAAAGATGACAGTATGACATCCTTGCAAGACATTGCAACGTCCTGACAGAGGGAGCAGAGATTTGCTACCTTCCTAAACAGGAAGACTCAACAGTGAGTCGCTGACTTTCTCCCATGTTACTCCACACGTTCAGTGAGACAACAATCAAAAGCTCAACATAGATTTGTAGAGATATTGACAAATGGAATCTAAAATTCATCTTGAAGAGAAAGGGCAAGACCAGAAAAGATAGGAAAGGCAGAAGAAGAGGAGGAGGGGGAGTGGTGATTCCCTCCCCATGTTGGGCACATAACAAATGTGTATGAAACAGGGGGAGGGCAGCTGACATGAGCAAATAGATCAATCGAACATAATGAAAAGTCCAGAAACAGAGACTTTAGCGTATGTGAGATTAATACACAGGAAAGGACGCATTTCGAATCCACAGGGATTGATGGCACTAAATGGTGTGGAGACACTTGTCTACTGTTGGGGAAGAAAAATAAAATTAATCTTCAACCTCACATCATTTCCCAAAGTAATTTCAGGTGGATTTCAGACATCAATGTAAAACAAAACTGTAAAAACATTGGACAAAAATATAAGAAAATGTAACCTGGAGAGACAAAAGACCTCAAACAAGACACAGAAAATGCAAAAGGCTAAAATAAAGAACACATAAGCTTGACTACCTCAAAATTTTAAATTCCTATATGCCTCACGATACAGTTAAGAATTACCCACAGACTTGGAGAAAACATTCACACCATACATAGCAAGGGATTCACAGATAGAATATGTCATCACCTCCATATAGTAGTATGAAAAAGATAAACAATGGTGGAAATTCAGGCAAAGGATATAAACACACGACTCATGGGGGAGAAATTACAAATGCCAACAAACGTGGAAAATGCTCAATTCGGTAGGAATGAGGGGAAAACTTGTTAAAACAGGACACCCTTTCTCACCTATTTGATTGGCAAACATGAGCACGACTGATAATAGCGGGTATCAGCAGAGACGTGTGGAAACAGGATTCCTACGTGCTGTTGTTGAGAATGTACTTTGAGGGGGCCGTCTGCGGAGAGGGATCTGGGCGCATCTATTGGCACGAAGACCGCACAGGCCCTGGCTTCTCCGCTTCCCAGATCTACCTGGAGAAACACCCACCCTTGCGCAAAGGAGAGGAGAAAGAGATCATGCACCACGATGTTCCCTGAAGGAGTGAGAGCTCGGAGGAAAACATTAAACGTCCTGCAGTGGAGACTTGGTTCAATGCAGAGGAATCTGGTGCTTCAGTTCTTGGACTTTGGAAGCCTGGGGGAGGGGGTTCCGGGCTGACCCCTTTGCCGTAAAACGGTGCGTAGAAGAGGGTGGTTGGGAGGAGGGGTGTGCAGCTGCCCCCCCCCCACACTGTGATGCAGTGAGGCTGGGTCAAGGGGTCTGTAAGTCCTACAAGGCGGTCACCGCAGGGCGGACGGTGACCCTCAGGGCAGCAGCGCCCTCCTTCCCCGGCTCGGCCAGAGCAGCCCAGCGGGCAGCACCCTGACCTGTCAGTGTTTGCGCCACGCTGATTCCTGTGGAGTTAGGTCTGTGGGACTCTCTCATCTTTCACGGGCATTAGCTGACGCTGGACCTCAGGTGTGAGCGGAGGGACATGGGCTGGAGGCCTTGGAGACGCGGCTCAGGGTCCCTGATGGGCGTGTGTCCTGCCCACCGGGCGCTGCAGCCCGGTCCACCGTGGGCCCTTCCCTCCCACACCTTCTGCACGTTGAAGACAAGCCTCCCCGCCCAGGAGGCCAGGGGTCTCCTCTCCTTGTTTGGAGTCTCAGGGTCTCCTCATGCCGCTCCTGGGCCTCACACACCTTCCCCTCTGAAGTCTGAGACAGCGAGAGACCGGTGAGTAGTTTTAGGTTTCCCTCTGTGCACGCAGGTGAAATTTTAATGAGCAGGATTGGCGATGCACTGAGAATGTCTGATGTCGACAGGAGAAATCAGCCCTCTGCTAAGCGGGCTCTGTGCTTCCATTACATGCATCGGATCAATGCTGGGAAAGCAAACACAGGCGCCAGGCACGCGGTCTGGGGGAGAATAAATGCAGATTCCCAGGCTCTTCCCTCCGTATCCGCCCCCCTTCAGTGGATCAGAGCCCTGAGCATTCTCAGGGCGCACAGCTGCCCAGGGCAAACACTGCGTTTCCCAGCCACCTTTGCAGAATCAGGGATCATCTGACCAATGGATTTGAGTTCTGCCCAATGCATTGTGAGCAGAGGCGATGGGAGCAATCTGTGGGCCGTGCCCTGAGAGGACGGAGGAGGTGACGATGGGAGCAACTTGCGGGTCGTGCCCTGAGAGGACGGAGGAGGTGACGATGGGAGCAACTTGCGGGTCGCGCCCTGAGAGGACAGAGGAGAGCCCTCCCCTCTCATTTTTCCCATCCACTGGCTGAATGAGGCCCAGTCTGCTTGGGTCAGCTTCTGATCTGGGCCCAGGAGGACCCAAGGGAAAAGGGGATCTTGTGAGCTCTGGAGAAATTTAGTCTCTTTATCATGTGGTGATCACTTAGCTGCCTGTGGCTGGGCTTCCTCAGCTGTGAAATAGGGGTGATGATGGTGAAGATGATGGTGAAGATGGTGCCTTATTTCCAGGCAGAGGAGGAAAGGTGATGAGGTGACGGCAGGGCTTGGAGCAGGCCCTGTGCCTACTGTTACTAATATCGTTGTTATTAATATCTCATGTTCTTGGTGAAGTGGACTTTTCCCCTCCTGTCCTGGGCCCCTGGTTAGAAGGCAGGAAACGAGCTGCCCTTTAGAAAACCTCCCTTCCCAGCTTGTCCTCAGCAGGAGTCCTCTACAGAAGGCACGAATGTCCCCCAGGCAAGCAGGGGACACAGGCCGGTGCCCCAACCCTGTACCAAGGGCCCCACGGTGCCTGGTATCCTGGAAGGCTCATTACATAGCAGACCCTGTTTCCTGCAGCAGCACCAAGATCAGTGGTTCCCACTGTGCTTGGCTGAGTCAGGAATGGACACCCGCGGGCAGGCGCTGGGTCACTCTGTGAAGGAGGCTGATGTTCCCACCTCCTGGGGAGTTTCCAGGGCGGCCTCGGCGCTGCCCCTGCAGAGAGGTGGGGCTGGCGTCCCCGGGCTGGTGTCCGCACTCCAAAGCACACTAGCCCGGATTGGGAGGGCAGAAACATCACAGACCTGCTGCATTCAAGGCCTGGCTGATTAGTGGGACGGGACATCTTGCCTCGTGTTTGATTGGACTCTCGCATCCTTTTCTGTGAATGCCTCCTCCTAATGTCTGGCTTTTCTGTCAGGATTTCTCTGCTTGTTATTGATTTGCGGAAGCCCCTTTGATGTTTCGTGCACCAAACCTTTGTCTATTAAGCACAGCAAACATGGTTCTCCCGTCTGCCCTTTGTTTTTTCCCTCGAGTGTGGCGGTCGGTGGTCTCACTCGGAGTTCTACAGTTAATCACAAGGCTCTCTGAAATGAGTTTTCTCACCTAAATCCCCACTCTGCTCTCTCCAGCAATCAGCGGACTTTTCTCGACTAAATTGAATTCAGGGCAAGGCTTTGTAGCACCAGAGGGCCATCAGGAGAAAAGTCTGAATAAAACACTTTTCCGGGCAGTGTCTGATCTGGCACATTTGCCCAGGAGACGGATTCCAGCTGGGGGCAGTTGTAACCAGGCTGATCTTTGCCCAGAGGCCGGCAGGCGTCCATCCCTGCTGGGGGTCACAGGGGGCTTTCCCAGCGTGGACGAAAAGGCCGGCAGGTGGGGCTTGGGGAAGCCTTTGAAGAACCCACAGGGCACACAGGCTCTGAGAAGGTCAGAGCTGTGGCAATTAGGGGGAACCCCGCAGACCCGAGCTGTCTGCTGGGCCGTGACCCCCCTGCTCGGGGCTGCCCTCCACTGAGCCGCCTGCCGTCGGGGTCCGGGTCTGGGGGAGCAGCTGCTGGACGCAGGTGGATCTTGGGGGGTCTCAGTGTTCAGGTCGCCGCTGAGGACCTGACGGAGCAGTGGCCTTTCCCCCCACCGCCCAGGCCCCTGTGTCTGTGGGATGAACAATGCATCTCTCGGAAGCCCGTGATGAAGGGTGAGGGCAGAGCCTTTGTCCTGGGCTGTGAGGGGCTTTACTCTCCACCGGCTCGGAAGGAACCTGACTGACAGCTGTGAGCGGGGCTCCCTCTGGGCACTGGGGAGGGCGGGGTGAGGACCAGGGGCCCCGGGGGCCATCCGAGCCAGCGTGCGTGCCCCCCTCGCCCCACGGGGGTCCCTGTGCCCCTGCACCTCCTGGTTCCATGCCTGGGGGACCCCCCTTCCACCTTTCCTGGGCCGGCCCCCTGAAGGCAGCCTCCAGGAGAGCCTCAGATATGACCTGCGCTAGTCCCGTGATTTCCTGTATGAGTTATTATATAAATAACCTATTTATATAATTTATTATATAGATTCCTCATATAAATATGAGTTCATATTTGCATTTAAACTATTGTTGTAAATATAAAAACGAGTGGTAAAATTTATGCTAACGACTGAAGACTTTAATTTTATTTACATAAAACATTAAATAGCACATGAAAAAGCCCATGGCAAGTGTAGACAGACCACAGAAGAAAGAAAGGGTTTGTATTTTAGTGCCATTCAACAGAGCTTTTTCCTGATTTTGGAACAAGGGGCTCTGAATTTGATCTTGTGCTGGGCCCCCTAATCATGCCCTCGGCTCCCACCCGAGAGCCCCTGGGGAGGGTTTGTGTCCTGTCCCCCGGCTCTCTGAGGGGGACAGTCAGTCCACGCCTGAACTGTGTCCCTGGAGACCCCACTTCTCCAAGGCCCGTTCTGCTGGCTCCGTGGAGGGGGCGGAATCGTCCAGTTTGCTGGGGAGAAGCTCTGCTGTTCAGGGCAGGTGTGACCCCCAGGAGGGCCGAGGGGCTGAGGATGGGGTGACTGGGGGGTCTCGGGACACGGGGCTGGGGGACATCTTGGGGGCCCCTCCAGTCCCCACTCCTTGTGCCGAGGCCTCCGTGCGGCCCCAGGACAAGGACTTCCTGCAGGAGATTCGGGGAGGCCCTCGGCGGCGCCTGACCCGCTGCCCCTCCCCCTGCCGAGGACACCCCTCTCCCCGAGGGCCCTTTGAGCCAGGGCAGCGCTGAGCCCAGGGCTGTGGACACAGGTGAGCAGAGAAGCTGGGGGCATCCGTGCTGGGGTTCGTCCCTGTCCCCAGCGTGGATGCTCAAGGACGAATTGGAATCGTCACCCGAAGTTACTCCCAGGAGGGGGCGGCCTCCCAAGCTCCCGCCAATCACACACTTTAGAAACAAATTCATGAATTAAAACGCGTGACAAGCTGAGGAATCATGCACATGGTGCCCAACGGATTGAAAAACAAACTGGAAAAATGCAGGCCTCGCTTGATTCCGTGCCACAAGAACAAACGTGTTGCTCGGGCTCATAAAGTTTTGGAAAGGAATTTTTGTCTAAGAATTGCCAGCTTCAGAAACGTTCTCTGCTCTCACAGCTGTGACACAAAATCACAGCCTCCTCCAAGCAGGAGAGACTCCCTCCCGGTCCCTGCAGACGCCCAAGGCCTTCACCTGTGGGTCCGCATGGGACTCTCAGCGTTGAGTGCCATGATGGCCTTGGTGCTGGGACGGATTGAATTGAAGAGGGTCCCTGGAGTTCCAGAATTCATAGACAAGTTTGTTGATCATGGAGAAGCCAGAGGAGGATCGGCAGGTAAAAATGGCAGTGTTGACAAGGGACAGAGAGGTGCCACGTTCCAGAGAATCAGGAAGGGGGGCCGCCCATCTCCCCTGTGGGAATCCTCCCCCCTCCATCCGTGCCAGGCGTCACCACACCTTCACAGCGTCCCCACGTCACTTCTGGAGGCAACCTAAGAGCCAGCCCAAAGGCACACGCTCAGAGCCTGCGTTTGTCAGGGTCCAGACCAGCAGAACCAAGAGGACGTGTAGCTATAGAAAGGCTTATCATGAGGAATTGGCTCAGGTAAACCAGGAGGGCTGTGCATCCCAAATCTGCAGGGTGGGCCGGCTGGCTGCAGACCCAGGAGAGCAGACAGTACAGTCCCAGTCTGAAGGCCGCCTGCTGCAGAATTCCCCCTTGACCTCAGAAAGGTCAGTCTTATGTTCTATTTGGGCCGTCGCCTGATTGGATGAGGCCCACCCACACCAGAGAGGCTGCAGAGGAGACCCCTGCGGTCTCTGCCTGAGAATTTACAAGGTCACTGTCACAAGCTGCTCGTGCACCACGTGGTGTGGACGGGGTGAGCGTTAAAGTGTTTACACTGCTCTCAGAGTGACCTGCTACGTGTCCCTTAAATATCATCAGCTCATTCTGCATCGCATGCCCTGGAGGAATTTTAATGATGTGTTAAGTAGGTAAAACAAGTGGACAAAAGAGATACTTCCTGCTCCCCCCGATCTATTGCCCCGACAGCAGCGCTGAGGTCTTAACAAATGAATCCGTAGCTCCCAATGCACTAAGAATAAAATCCAAAGTCCTCCCGGTGACTCTGAGTCAAGACACGCCACCTCCCCACCCCCAAGTCTTCCTCCTCTCACCCCTCCCAGCCACACTGGCCTCCTGTCCCTGAGACCCTGGGTCCCCTGCCTCAGGCCCTTTGCACGTGCTCTTCCATCTGCCTGGAGCGCCCTTCCTGCCCGTGGCCAGCACTGTGCAGGTCTCCCTCAGAGGAGCCGCCAGGCCGGCCAGGATAGAGACCCTCTCCCTGCCCCTCGCATACCCCTGGAGCATTGTCATCTGTCTGTTTCTTCATAGCCCTTAACACTGTGGATTTAATCTCATTTTCTTATGTGTTTACCTGTATGTTGTTCCTCTACCTGTCCTGGGGTGGGAGCCCCAGCACAGAACAGCGCCTGGCACATACCAGGTGCTGCAACAAGTGTTTGTTGAATGAATGAACGTGGGCCTCGTTCAAGGTGACGGTGGGGTGTGGAGAGGATGGCTGGGTACAAGGTCCAACTCGGTCACGAGGGTGAGCAGAAGAGGAGACTCTAAGGTGATAGATTCATGCGGTAGATCCGGAAAGACTGTTTCGATTGACATTTACAGCATAATGCAAACAGAGCAGGGATATTAATTTTCAAAGTGTATCGAACTCAATTTACCTTTAGGAAAAGCCTCAAATCAGGCTTTGCAGCCACTTGTCCTTCTGTAAATTGCATCTTCAAGACAGCTCCTGCGAGAGCAAGTGGAAGGTCAGTTCCCCCATCACGGTTCCCGTCTCTCCGTCCTCCATCCCCAGCTCTGAGCACGTGTTTTAGCCCAGCCAGTATCTGAGCATCGCACACGGGGCTGCAGGTGGGAACAGGATTTCTGAGACAAAGAGGTGCACCCATCCACCAGGACTCATGAAAACCATTCCTACTGCAATGTGGTCACCACCCCGGAACTCTGGCATGAACACTCCCTGTGTGCCTGGAACCAGCCCTAAGCCCTCACTTTTCTCAGCAGGACATGTTGAACCCAGGGCCCCCTCCCTCCAGAGCATCTGTGCAGGTTCAGCAGATCCTGCACCTCTGAGCCATCCCACCTCTGCCAGGGGTGCACTCGGGGCGCTGGGCTGGAGTAGACCTTGGGCAGGTGAGCATGGCTGGTGCAGGTTTGTCTGTGGAACGAGAGGCCCTGTCCTTAGGAGAGGCGAACCCTCTCCTGTTCTCCGCAGTCCCCACCCCTCCCTATGACTCACCTCCAGGCACCTGCACTCCTCACATTCCAGTCTGCGCCCTGAGGACATTTGAGTTCATGGCCTTGTCCTACATCAGTGTGTGGGCGGGCCTAGAGGTGTGGTGCTGTGCTTAGGAGCTGGCTGTGAGGGGCTGAGATCCTGGGAAGTGAGGGTCCCACACTCTGTCTCCCTGGCATGGCTGTGAGCCCAGGAGATGGCTTTGGGTAAACTAGAAATGGACCCTTCCTCAGACATGTTACTGCCATCTGCTGGGAAACCATCCCAGTGTCTGTATAACCCCAGGGTGACTGTGATGTGAGCTGTGCTGCTAGACTTGGGCAGTGCACAACCTGGACAACCGCACCTGGCAGCCCTGCCTCTTCCTCCTCTGCACCCCCTGCTCCTTCTTTCCCCACCCCCAGAGCTCCAGTCACCAACGACATTGTATAATTTATCTAATAAATGTCCTTTGAATATATTCTCCAAGAGGGCTGGGAATTTGGTCTGTTTTATTCAAGATTGTGTTTCCAGTGCATGCATCTGTCTAACACAAAGTAGGGACTCAACAAATATGTGTTGAATGAAGGAATGAATGAAGGAAGGAAGGAAGGAATGAGTTCTCCTTCCTTCCTTCTCCTCTTCACCTCCAGTGTCACCAGCAGAGCCCGCGGGCAGAGGTCACTGAGTTTTGTGCTGCCCCGACCAGCCTCAGGGGTCTCGGGCTTGGTCCAGGGGAGACGCTCAGAGCAGGTTTGGGGTTGATTCCTCTGTTTGTAGAAGCTGTGCCTGGGCACAGCTGCCAGGGGCGCAATTACGCTGTTAAGTGAAACCAAAGAAAAGGAGCCGAGTTAGGTTATCACGTAAATGTTTGGACAACTGCACAGGTGCCGAGGAGCCACTAATGAAAATTCCAGCTTTGACGAAAGTAGAATTAAATGTTTGCGTTGAATATTAAATTTCCGAGCAGTGAAGGCGAGCTGGGAGCGGTGATGTCTGAGGCGGGAGTTCATTTCCTAATTGGATGGAGGGAGGCTGATTCCATCTCGCGGAATCGGATTCTGATAACTTAACCTCCACCCCGTGACCGCTGACTCTGTAAACCTCAGAAGAAGCAGCGGTTTATCCTCCTTGTTTTAAAGATGATAAAGCTGATAAAACCTCCCACTTCCGCTCCTGCCAGCAAAGGGTCAGCGAGCTCAGGGGTCTGTCATGTCCTCCCAGGTTCCCCTCAGGGCTCTGCACACACGGGGGGCGGATGCCAGCCCTGCAGTCCTCAGCGCTCAGGCAGTCAGGAGCGACAGGAAATCACACCCAGACGGACTGTCGCCCCGGGAGCGCTGGTCACGAGACTGCACTGCAGGAGCAGGTGGGGACCAGCATCCAGTCGGCAGGACCCGGGGGTTCGAGGGATGCCGTCAGCTGGTCTCTCTCTGCGTCAGGCACTCTCCCTCTGTCTCCTGTGTGTCCTCCTCCAGGGAGCCCGCCCCTCCTGGAGCACAACGCCCGCTCCCAGCTCAGGACTCACGTGGTCTCTGCTGACCCCCTTCCCACCGTCCCAGACCGCGGGATACCACCTCACGTGCCCGACCTGGATGGCGTCCCCACCCCGAGCCCCTCTCCGTGACCTGGGCCGAGGGGCCGCCCTGGAGCCTGGCAGCAGGCATGGGGGTGCGGTGCCCACCACCCTGGTCCACACGCCTGAGGAGGGGGGCTGCCCCCAGGGACGGTGGGCGTGGCCGGTGCTCACTAACCAGGAGTCACCAGCGCCCCCCCGGCCCCAGGTGAGCAAACAGGGCTCCCGACAGGTGGCTGGGCAGCTGGGCCACGCGGCCGGTAGGACGCAGAGTCGGGGCTCCCACGGGGCTTCTGTCTGCCTGTCTGTCTGTCTGTCCGTCTGCGGGGCCCTGTCCTCACCCCCCGGCCTGCGTGGGCTCCCGCCTGAGCATCGGTCCCGCTCCCTGAGTTGGAGGAAAGGCGTCCCGTGGACGTTCTGTGTGCGTGACGGGAAACGACAGCAGAAACTCAGGAGGAGCTGGCGGTCTGCTCCTCAGACGTGACGGACGGACAGGCGGACTCGAGCGAAACGCACACACGGCCCAGCCGGGCCCGCCCCGTCCCGTCCCCTGGGCGCCGGGCTCCGAGGGGGACACTTTTCTGGCAGAGAAATGGCAGCTCCTGACTGGCCGCAGGGGGGTCAGTGGGGGAGGGGGGCCACGGCGGGGCTGGGACACAGAAGCGCAATGAGGGCGCTGCTCGTAAAGGCGGGGGCAGCAGAGCGCGGGGTGCGGGGGGCGCCCTGAGTCTGGCCATCGAGGCAGCTGCCGCCACGGCGGGGCTGGGCGGCCGGGCGGCGAGCGGACCGGGGTCTGGGTCTCCCGGGAGGTCCAGAGCGTGCGGCACGGGCGTCCGGAGTCCTCTCCGCGGAGCCACGCAGGGTGATGATGTTACGTCCCCAGCAGGTCGTGACGGCACCGGTGACACGGTGTCGCCGGGGAAGCTCGTCAGACCCGGTGCCCAGAGCTGCCCTGGGGGCTGCCCGGGAAGCCACCCTGCCTGCATGTCCCCACATCCCAGGCCAGGGAGGGAAGCGGGCGCCCAGCCTCGGCCACGTGGTCTGCGCGAGTGGTTTAGGAGGGGGGCGGGCGGAGCCCTCTTAGCGCCGAGGGAAAGCTCCCGACAGCGTGGGGACTGTCTGCAGCCCCGTTCCCAGACCCTTGCCCGGGGACAACCTTGCCAGCGGCCTTGCTGAGAATCGTGGTTCACATACCAGGTGAGCCCTTTTCTGCACACTTTCTCACGGGGCTGCTCAGGCAGCAGGCTGGAGGTCCAGAGTGTTCGGAGGCCGTCCCACGAGGGGATCCTGGCTGAGCGTTAGAGCCTCCAGACAAGGGGGCAGGGGGACGGAGGGGGAAGGCCCTGACCTGGCTCCTCACGGAGATGTCAGCTTCACAACAACACCCGGTCCACGGCCTTTACCGGACGATGACAGCTGTGCGAGTGGACGCAAAATGTACAGAGATGTCCTGGTGACACTGATAACACAAAGTAGGAGGGGGTCTAAAGAAGTAGGAATTTTGTAGGTGGCTGAAAGTAAGTTGTTATCAGTTTAAAATAGATGGTTATGTCTAATAAGGTGTTTTTTAATCCCCTCGGTAACCACACAGAAAATACCTATCGAGGATGCACCAAAGAAAATGATAAAGAAATCAAATATGTCACTACATTAAAAAGCAACACATAAAGGAAGGCAGCAGGAGAGGAAAGTAATGAAAGACTACAGAAGACAATGTGTTAAGGCAATAGAAAGCCCTTCCCCATCAGTAATTACTGTAAATGTAAATGGATTAACCTCCCCAGTCAAAACACATCAATTGGCTGATGGATAAAGAAACAAGATCCCACTATATGCTGCCCACGAGACCCTCCCTTAAGACACAAGGATGGACACGGGCTGAAAGTGAAAGGATGGAAACAGATCCTCCAGCAACTAGTGACCAGAAGGGAGCATGGGGGGCTCTGCTTATATCTGATCCAACAAAATATACTTGAAGTAAAATAGTGTCACAAGGGACAAAGAAGAATGTTATATAATGAAAAAAAGGGTCAATTCAGGAAGACAGAGCAATTGTAAATATACATGCACCCAACAGCATACATAGCTCCTAATTACAGGAAGCAAACACCGGTAGAATTGAGGGGAGGCGTAGATAGTAGCACAGTGACAGCAGGAGACGCGGTGCCCACTTCCAGTAAGGGATGGATCAGCCAGACCGAAGTTCACTGGGGAGACAGGGGCTCACACCACACGGCAGGTACACGCAGAACCCTGCACCCAACAAAAGGAGACACACGCCCCCCTCCAGCTCACACGATGCATCCCCCAGCAAAGACCACCTGCCAGGCCACAAAACAAGTCTTATCAAATTTTAGAAGATTGAGATCATACTAGATATCTTCCCTGACCAAAAGGGAATAAAACTAGAAATTGGTAGGGAAGAAAAGCCAGGAACTCACAAATACATGGAAATTGAACCACAGTCTCTTGAACAATCCGTGGGTAAAGAAGAAATCACAAGGGAAATTAGAAAATATGTTGGGACAAATGAAAATGGAGCACGTCATACCAAAACTTACGAGATCCAACAAAAGCAGTGCTAAGAGGGAAGGTGAAAGCAGTAAATGCCTAAATTTAAGAAGAAAGCTCTCAAATGAACAACCTAACATTACACCTCAGGGAACTTGAAAAAGAAGAGCAAACTAAACCCAAAGTTAGCAGAAGGAAGGAAATATTAAAGATTCGTCCAGAAATAAATAAAATAGAGAATAGAAAAAAATCAATGAAACTAAAGTTGTTTTAAGGATCAAGAAAACTGACAAACCCTTAGCTAGAAGAAAAAAGAGAAAAGACTCAAAATTCAGAAATGAAACAAGAGACATTAGAACTGATGCCACAGATATACACATGATATTAAGAGACCTCCTTGGACAATTACACCTGAAAATTTGATAACTGAGAAGAAATGGATAAATTCCTAGAAACATACAACATACCAAGACTGAATCATGAAGAAATAGAAAATCAGAACAGACCCACAACAAATAAGGAGTGTGAATCATTACCCCAACCTCCCAACAAAGAAAAGCCCAGCACCAGCTGGCTTCACTGGTGAACGCTACCAAACATCTAAGAATTTAATACCAATCCTTCTCAAACTCTCAAAATCAGACAGAGATAGTATAAGACAACTACAGCCCAGCATCCCGATACCCCTGGTGAATACTGATGCCAAAATCCCAGCAGCCCCTCCAGCCCCCCCAGGGCCCCTCCTGTCTGAGCAAGAGGCCGGCGTCTGAGGCTGCTCAGGGCAGTCATGCTGCTGCAAAGACTCTGATGGGGCTGATGAGGGGTCAGGAGTGGGGGTGGTGCGGGGCGGGACACCTCCCTCCTCATTAGAGGCTTAACGAGCCTGCGCCCCGTGGAATTCCGTTTCAGTGAATTACCAGGTACCAATCAAAGGGACCAATTGCCAAGACCACCCCATTGCAGCATGGGAGGGAGGGAGTGGAGCCTCCTCGCCACCCCAGCTAGTGGGGACGCCTCAGGGGGGATTAAATACACACTCGGAGACAGACAGAGAAGACTGTCCTCCTCCCATCCCATCCCCCGGAGCCGGGAGACCAGCAGAAATGGCTAAAACAGCCCATGGTTTATGTTAAGATAAAGCACTTCTTTCCTGAGGGCTCCAGTAAAGGAGGGGACACCATGGACCAGCTTCACTGCGGACCATGGAGGGTTCCCTGTGGCCCGAGAAAAGGAATATCCCCAGTCACCAGGCTTGGCTGACATGCTCCCTGCTGAGCTCAGAGGTGGCTCTGCCCCCCTCGAATGAATGGACTGAGAATGGGGATGCGGTTCCCGAGGAGATGCTGGGCCGGCGCGTGTACACACACGGCCCAGGTGAGGCCGATAGCCCGGGACACGTCGGGCGGAAGGTGAAGGCCAAGCAGACAGGGAGCTGGGACGGGAGCACCCCACAGGGCTTCTCGCCTCAGCCTCCAGCGGCCCCTCCCCGTCCTCCCACCTGCTGAAGAGCCACACCAGCGTCCTGTCCAGGGAGGACTCGGCGGCCGGAGGGAGGCGGCGGGGCCGCAGGGGGACAGAGGCGGGTGCTGTGGGCACTGAGTGGACCAGGCGGGCCTCAGGTGAGCCAGGCTCAGGAGGGCTGGCGGGGAAGCCACGGGAGGTTTCCTCTGCTCTCTGCTCCCCCCCTGGAAGCCCTCTGTGGGGCACGGAGGGGGCACAGGCAGGGTCCAGGGAGAATAGACGAGAGGAACCCTGCAGGGCACACCTGGCCCTGTGGCCCCAGGCGCAAGTAGAGATGAGGTTAGGGGCCCTGGATGTCCCCAGGAAAGGGGATCAGGGGACAGAGGTGAGGCAGAGGTTCGCATCCCGCGGGCATCCTGCACAGCTGACACTGACGCTGTCCACTCCCCTCCACAGACGCACGATAGATGTAAGTCATTGGACGCCCGGTTACCATGGTGACGGTGCCATAGCAACCCCCATCTGTGGGCTCCACACCAGTGCAGGTGGGATTGATGAGTTTAGGTTAATTTGGTAACATAATCGCCCTGGGGAGTCAGGTCTAAAGCCACTTTGAACGCTGGGCCCTGTCCATCCCGGACCCGCCACGAGAGGGCAGAGAGGAGACGAGGTCACAGGTGGGATCAGGAAGGAACCGCACCTGAGCTCCACGCCTCCCGTCTGCCATCACTGCCGCCTCCGTGGCCACGGGCAGGGGAAGAGGGAGGAGCGACCTGAGCTGAAGGTGTGGGTGATGTTTACACGGCCCCTGTGGCCGGCGGCTCGCACGCTGGATCATTCACATCTGGAGAATCATCAGGACCACAGTAGCCCCGAATCCCTCCCAGCCTCCCTCCCCCTTCCCTCCAGGGTACCATCGTCCTCAGTCCTGCCTCTCTCACCCTTGCTCTTGTTTATGCTTTACCCCCTCTTCATGCGTCCTTCACACACAGAGGTGATTGTTGTCACGCTGCACATCTATGGGATGCAATTCTCTACTGTGATGATGAACAAGCCACCTTGGTCTTTGCATCTCTGCTTCCAGAACCCAGCCTCAGCCTGTAGACTGAGAAAAATCAATGTCAAAGTCAAAGAGAAAGTCCATTTGTGTCAGAATGTGTTAAGTCTTTCTCCAAAGAGACCTGAAACGGGGCAGACATTCCTGCCTGGAAAATGCTGCCTGTGAAAGCAGGGTGCCCCTCCCCCCAGATTCCAGCACTCTCCGTGGGTGGGGATGGCTTGGGACATGGATATTCCCACCGCCAGGTCAGGCTGACATCAAGGATGATGTAGCAACACCTGGAATCACCGAGCTCTCAGTGCCCGGCAGCACTCAGCGGGGCTCAACAGCCTGGCTGGGGACCCAGATTTGCTGTTTCCTCCTGAGTCCCCAGGCTTGCTCCCAAGCCTCAGTTTCCTCCTCTGTGAAGTGGGAACACCGACCATAGTTCTCCACTCGTTAGGGTAATGCTGTGGGAGCACCTCCTGCGATTTCAGTGTCTTCAGAATAAAAGTGTTTCTCGCTCTCGTGACGCCCAGTGCAGATGTGTCTGCCGGGCCGGAGGCTTAGTCCACACTCAGAAGGGCCCCGTGTGGGGTTTAATGCTCTGTGGTTGCCATTTTGAAAGCTGTCATAATTTTATATTTGACTCTGTCCACCACCGTCCAGCCTAACTGTCCCCTGCCTCCTGGATGCTGGCGCCCTGCCTTGGTCCAGCCGTGCCCACTGCCCTGTGACCGCCACCCTCTGCTGGTGCAGTGACCAGGTCTCTCGGGGGAGGGCCACGCTCCACCCTCCGTTCCCAGGAGGGGTCTGGGTGTGGGCACGGGGAGCGGGGCTGGGCTGGGCGTGCACCCCGCAGCATCAGAGCCTGGGTCAGTGTCCTGGGGCGACCACAACAAACAGCACAGAGCGGGCAGCTCTAACAGTAGACATTTACAGTCCCACGTCCCGGAGGCTGGAAGTCCAAGAGCAAGGTGTCGCAGGGCTGGTTCCCTCTGAGGCCTCTCTCCTTGGTGTGTAGACGGCCGTCTCCTTCCTTGTCCTCACATGGTCGAACCCGTGTGTGTGTCTGTGTCCCGATCGCCTGCTCTTCTAAGGACACCAGTCCTGTGGGATTCGGCCCTACCCTAATGACCTCGTTCTACCTCAGTCACCCATTTAAAGGCCCCGTCTCCACGCAGAGTCACATCCTGAGGTCCTGGGGGTCAGGGCTTCAGCATGTGAATTTTGGGGGATGCAATTCATCCCATATCAGCCTTTAACCGCACCCCATACTGTGGGACCTGGAGCTCGTCCTGCGCCTCTCAGAAGCCCTCCCCCCCGCCCCCCCCCCCCAGTTATTCCCGCTTACTGGGCGCCGGCACTGGGCCTGCTCTGCCTGTTACTGGTCCAGTCATCACCCCCCTCCAGTGGGACGCGGCTGCCGCCACCCAGCACGTGTGCGATGGAGGCCCAGTCCCGGGTTCCTCTGACTCTGGGTCTGTGCACTAAGCACCCCGACTCGCTCTGACCCCAGGAGCTCCTGCCATTTCCCCAGTGACAGGAACCGCAGGCCCTGAGGGACCCTGCTTCCTGGGACCCCCAGAGAGCCGCCCCTCCCAGGCCCTCACCGCCCCGCGTGTCGGGGGCATAGACGGCCGTAGAAGCCCTGTGCTGGGGCCTGGGGTCTCCGTGCTCCTGGAAGCCGCCCAAGTCGGCAGGAGCCAGGAGTCTGAGAAACGGCCCAGCCGAAATACACCCGAGCGGACACGTCGACTCCGTGCGATTCCGTCCCTGGATGGGCTCCTGGGACAGAAGAGGACATCAGGGAAAAACGAGGAAACGTAAGCAAGGTAAGGGCTTGGTTGGTAATAATGCATCAGTACTGGTTCGTTAATGGGGACAAATGCACTGTGGTCCCGTGAGAGGTGAGCAATTGGGGAAACTGGGGGGGGGGGCAGTGAGAGGCTCTGTGTAATTGCCGCAAGTTTTCAGTCGACCTGGAGCTGCTCTAAAATTAAAAGTGTCTTTAAAGTATAGAATGTGGTTGGTGTCGGGGTGTGTAGTTGGAGACGAGGCACTGTGATCCCCTGAAACTCCTCCCCGCGCGGAGGTGAGGTGAACATGGAGGGGCGCCCGGGCCGAGCTGAGCGTCTCCTGCCTCAGCTCAGACGCTGTTCCCCCATCCTAAGATGGTTGCATATTCGATTGTCAGCTTTTTTTTCTCTTATCTCTCAAATAAAATGCGTCCATGGGTGAAAAGGTGTAGAGTATAAAGTGGGATCCAGTGGGGAGAAAAAAAGTTTCTTCTTTGTTACTTTGACCATAAGTCTCCTGTTGGCCTCACCAAAAGCAGGTACTGTCACCCTGTTTCTGAGAATCTTTCCAGAGATGGTATGAACATGAACAAGGGCACACATGTACACATAGACATATACACACAGGTACACATGCACACACACATATGCACAGACATACATAAACACACACACAGATACACAGGGATACATCCACAAACACATTACATATGCACACATATGTACACATGTACATACATACAAATGTACACAAAACACATGTATACACATACATAAGCACACACATTACACACGTATACACACATACATACATAAACATATATACACATACACATATACACACACACACACACATATACACACACACATATACACACACCCCAGCATGTGCATATACATTTTTTTATATTATACAATTCCTCAAATAAGTACATTCACAGCACTCATTATTTTTCATGGTTTCAGAATGTCCTTTTGTATAATGCCCCATAATTTATTTAAGCAATTCTCTATCAACAGACATTTATCTCTGTCTTTACTACAAATAGCAACATAATGAATGTCTTTGTTCAGATATCCTTATGCACATTACAGCATTATTTTAATCTGCTTAGAATGTTATTAGAATAATGCACAATAATTTATATAATGCATCCCCTATTTTAAACATTTAGATTCTCTCCAGTATTTCCACCATTATAAACAGCATTGTTATACTCATAAATCTTGGCATACAATCATGGGATGAATTTCTAGAAGGAAGTGCTTGGCAAACACATTTTAACCGTAAAGCTTTCAAGCCCATTTCCCAAGGCCTGAGTCAGGGCAGCCCTGCCTGGTGGTGTAGGTTGCACACTGCTCAGAGATCCCAGAAGGGGCAGCAAGGGGCTGAGGAGGAGCCCTTCGTCTACTCCACAGGTATCCAGGTATCCCCTGGAGCAGGTAACTTTTTCTAGTCTGCACAAAGGCACAGAAAGTGCTAGCAGAGCCCTGGCTGAATTGTCAGACGAAGAGTCTGAGGTCAGTGGGGTCCTCTGAAGCTTCAGACACATGTGATGTGACCTGCCCTTCCCTCTGCAATGTCAGTGGTCCATGAGCACTGAATCTTCTCTTTTCTGAGCCCCGCCTGACACTATGCAGCCTTCTCCGAACAGGTGACTCCTGAAGGACCTAGACTTCCTTCCCTCTGATCCTCAGTGCCATCCAGGCCATGATATATGAGGAGACCAGGAGGTAGAGGCCGGGGGGCTGTGAGCTCCCGCCCACAGAGAGGGGACCCCTGCCCAGAGGGACACCTGCCCCGAGGGGCCTGACCTTCTGAGTTCAAAGAGAAGCTAAGAGGCTGGAAACTGGCATTTTAACTTTAAATGCCCTGATTTTTCAAAGTTGGCTCATGCAGGCCAATTACAGCACACCCCAGGCCACCAGCCTGCAACGCCTGCCTTAAATATTTGAAATGTGACCGAACCAGCGGAATCATGTTTAAGTAATGAGCCCTGGCAGAGGGGCCCTGGGGAGCTCAGCACTTCTCAGACCCCAGAAAAGCCCGAGAACCCCTGCAGCCAGGCGGCCTGGCTGGGAGAAGGGCGTCCTTTATAGGAATCCTCCAAGGCAAGGTGTCAGAGGGAGGGAGAAGTTTCTCCCCTCCCACCGCTGCTCCCTTTTCTTGTTGGCAGAACTGTGCCGTTGTACCTTTAGGAGGACCTGTGGTTCAGGTTGCGCACTGCTCACGGTGCCCGGAACGGGCAGAGGGCAGGAGGGGGCAGAAGGAAGTAGGAGGAGGCAGGTGGGCAAGGGGCTGCAGGAGGCGGCTGTCCTCTAGAGCAGGTGCCTTTTCCTGTCTGCACCGTTGCGCTGGCAGGGCCCTGGCTGACTTGTCAGAGAAAGAGTCTGAGGTCAGAGGGGCCCCCTGTGAAGCCTCAGACACCTGTGGTGCGTGCTGATCGTGGAAAGGGGGGTGCTCCCTGCCTGCATCTCCTGATTTTACGCAGGGGAGTCAGGAAGGGGCTGGGGTCCGGGACCCTCCTGGCTGTCCTCTTGCAGCCCTGTGGGCCCATTTTGGGTCATTTCCCTCCCACGTCAGGGTGATGTTAGAACCACCCTTTACCCCGGCTTCATCTGTGGGGAAGGGAGAACTGTTCTCAGAGCACCCTTGAAAGTGTTTTCTTATAAAAAGCCCGCTGCGCACTGCCCTTGCTGGTCTAAGCATGTGGATGAGAAAATAATCCAGGGACTGTGCATGAATTTAGCAGCGAATCACACCCCCCCAGAAAACACTGATTCCGTGGACCAGGCCTCCCACCGGGTGTCCTGACTGAGAAGAGAAGGGGCCTCTGGACACACCTGGGAGATACAGGTGATGTGTCCTGACCCCAGGCTGAGCTGAGTGGAGGTGAACAATTTGAAAGTCACTGAAGATATGGCCTCAAAGATGTCTTGTACCTTGGACTTCAAGATCAAGGTCTTTATTAGTCTTTTTTTAGCAGGTAAGCCTCTCAGCGCTCAATCTCAGGTGTGTGAGGAACAGTAGTTCCTTTGCAGTTTAACAAATGAATTTAATTTCTATCTGCGCCCCGTTCTCCCAACGGGGCGCGTACTGAATCTCAGCCTCTTTGGGGCGATCTGTGTCCCTAGGGAGAATTCCTGGGTTTACAGAGCACCAGGGAGTTGGGGGCAAGGCAACTCCTTGAGGCCAAGGCTATTTGTCCGCACAGGACGGGGAGGGGACATCTGTTCTCTGAGGGACCCCCGCAAACGTGCTCTGGACTCAGTGAGCACACACCTGCTGGAGCCATTTGTTATGTTTTCAGGGAGTTTGTGATTTAGTTGTTAAACAGAGCCATTAATAAAAATTAAGCTGTATAAACTTACAATTAAGTAAAAGAAGGCAAAGGGAATGGTTACTGACAACGCATCATCCCTAGTTTTTTACTGCTGTTTACTGTGATCTGTACTCACGTCCACTGACTGTGGGAATGAGGGTGGTGGCCACTGGGCATCCCTTCCCAGCTGCCGGCTGGGTGACATCCTAGCGCACTGGGAAGTCGGCCACGGCAGCAGCGTTTACACCGGGAGACAGGCACGGCCCAGCCCCCCTGCAGGCCTGGGTCATCAGCCTGGGGAGGTTTCTCCTGGGTCACCCCTCGTCCCTCTGCCCGGGACTCGGACCTGGAGGCCCACCCGGAGTTTCTGTGCCTCTCTCGGGGCACAGGGGTGACTCATGCTCAGGCTGGGGGACGCTGTCTGACCCTCCTGCCGAAGGATTCTGAGCACCCACCTCCTTCTGTGGTTCTACCGTGGAGTCCCCATGGCTCTGAGACCCCAGCAGACACGCGGGGCTTCCCCTCCCTCCTCCCTCCCTCCAGGGCTCGCCCCAGGGAGCCGACACAGCCCTCTCCTCGTCTTCCTGGGCACTGTTTTCCTGCTCTGTGGTCTTCACCCCTAGGTCCCAGCTGGAGCTGGAGGAAGGTCCCCAGGGAGAGGAGACCCAGACCCTTGGGGAGGGGCCTGCCTGGCAGGTACTGGTGCCCTGGAGTGGGTGCAGCGAGGCTGATTGTGGGAGGGCTGGGGCTCGGGGATTCAGGAGCCTGGAACCACGTCCACTGCTGGGAGAAGTGCCACTGCCAGGGCCACGCTCAGAGCAGCAGGAAGCCGTCAGCATGCTGCATGTCCGCTCCCTCATCAGTGGCCCCTAATGGCAGTACCTCACAGGGGGCAGGTTACTCTGCAGATCTGGGACGTGCAGGCTCAGCCCCAGGGTCACCTGACTGAGCAGAGGAGGACCATCCGGAGCGGGGACGTCACAGCCCAATGAGGGACACACCTACCTGATGGGTCCCATCTCCCCACAGTGAAGTTAGGGACTCACTGACTCACCAGCCCTGCAACAAATACAACCCCTGAGGCTTCTGATCGCAGGGCAGAGGAGTCAGGTGGGGTAGCCCCCAGCAGCCTCTGACAAGAAGCAGGGCAGAGAGGTTCCTGCAGAAGTGGCTGTTCCCAAACTCCAGCCCACACCATGCAGGTTGCACCGTGAAGGCGGCACCATGGAGGCTGCACCACCTTGGAGACTTCACTAAGCTCCTTCTAGGGCATCACCCACAGCATGATCTAATGACCTGCCTATAGTTCTGTTAATATCCCCACTTTATATACAAGAAAACGGAGGCCCAGCGTGGCTGAATAACTCACATGCCCCTCGGGTAACAAGAGGCAGAGCGTACAGCAATAGACGAATACATTTTCCTCTTGGAAAGACCAAACGTTAATTACAGATGTGCCTAGGGTCCCTTGCGGTCACTGCTCTCTGCCCTCGCTGGATGATCCTTTGAGGTAATTACTCTGAGCTGTTCGGTGTGTGGCATCTGGCATTGTTTTCTGTGCATTTGCATGCATTTATATGCCTGAGGGTAATATTTATAATCGACAGGTCATCAGTCCCAGACCAGCCCAGCCCAGCACACCAGCAGCGGGACACAGCCTCGTGGCTGGCGGCGGGCTCTGGGGCCAGCCTGCTAGGCTATCACCAGCCTCCTCAATCTGACGCCCGTGAGCTTGCCAACATGCAGGGTCGTTTTTGTCCTCGATTAACAATGCACCTTGGAGAGGGATTCCTGGCAATACATAGAGATCAACTGTATGTTTTAAAACAACTACATATTTTTCCACTGTGTGCCTCTGGGATTAATGATTACAGATTGATTTTGCCTACTTCCTAACTAATGAATATTGCAGCTGTTCCATATTTTTCTCTGCTACAAGCATGGATGTAATGTACATCCTAATACCTGCCTCTGTGTCTTTTCTGTTTATTTCTCATCATGACGCAAACATAGATAAGCCTTCTGTCTTAGCTCGTTCAGGCTGCTGTCACAGAGTACTGTAGACTGGGTGGCTTATAAACAACAGAATTTTAGTTCTCACCGTTCTGGAGGCTGGAAGTCTGAGATCATGGTGCCAGTACGGTCAGGTTCTGGAGAGGACCCTCTTCAGCATTGCAGACAGCCGACTTCTCCTTGTAATCTCACAGGGACGAGAGCAAAGGGAGGAAACAAGTCCTCTCGTGAGTCTAAAGGGCACTAATCCCATTCAAGAGGGCTTCACCCTCATGACCTCATCTAATCCGAATCACCTCCCAAAGGTTCCACCTCCTAATACCATCATGCTGTCAAGTATGAATCTGAGAGATGTAAACATTCAGTCCACGGCAACCTCCACGCCTGTGTGCGGAGTGTGTCTGGGGAAACGAAGGCACGTTCTTCCTCATGTGCAGGACTGGTCCCAGCTGCAGAATGCCTGACATGGCCCGGGTAGCTCAGAGCTGCTGTGTGGGGGACCCGGCTGCTCCTGGGAGAATGGGCAGTTCTCAGCTTTTCGATTCCAGGGAGAACGCAGCCTTTACCATTCAGCCCCACGCCAGCCTATTGGTCTGGAACATGGCAGAAGGGCTTGCTGTGACTTTCCCTGAAATAAACATGAAAACAATTGCTGTTTATGTACACACAGGAAAACGGGCAAATGCCAGGGCAATGTCTGTCCTTACCAATGGGCGGGAAGGAGAGGTGTTTAGGGTGACTGCTTCAACGTGGAGCTGGGGCTGGGAGTGGGGTGGGGAGGTGCAAAGAGACGCCTGTGTTGTGGACGTGGGACAGAGACGGCTCCGTGAGGCTTCTGTATGATTCTTTCAGCACCAGCTGCCTTTGCTGTACCACAGACCAAAGATTTGGAAAAACCTGCAGAAAGGGGTAAGACGAGGTCATGAAGTGCAGGAGCAAAGGAAAGGCAAGGAGGGGCCTGGCTCGAGGAGGGACGGTCTGACACCCACTGAACTCTCTGTTCCTTGTCGTGACAAGGAATTTATCTCCACGATGCCCTGATCTCATTCTCTGCATCTTGTATCCAAGGTGTCCAAACCCTGGTTCTTCCCATGTGTGTTGGAGCTCACGGGGTGGGTGGAGTACCTTGACCCTCCCCACTCGGCTTTCTGACCCAGAGCGTCCCTCACCCCCGGAGCCATTCCTGCCTGGGCAGCTGCTCTGGACCCTGGCCTCCCCAGCATCTTACACTGCTGGCCATTTCTCCACAAAGCACAGGAAACACAGTGGAATCCAAGGCCCCGAGGAAGAGAGCTTGGTCCACGTGGGTGTCTCCAGCCCTGGGCGGTGATGTTGTGGGGAGCAGGCTCTCTCCTTACTGTCCACCGGGTGGGAAGACTCATCACATCACTTGGGCTAATGGGTGTGATGGGCTCTGCACGGAGGGGCCGCTTAGGGGGTGAAGGTTCGTCCCTGGTCCCCGATCGGGTGCAGGGCCGGCATGCACCTTCCTGGTGGAACCTCTGGAAGGAGGGATCTGAAGGAGTGATGACAGAGGCTCTCAGCCTGGGACAGGCTCTCAGGGGCCCTGGGCAGCCCTGCCGCAGTGGATTCTCCACATTCCTGCGTGTGGAACGTCCTGGAGGCAGGTGGAAACAGACTGTGGGCCGCCCAGAGTGTCTGACTCAGCAGGTCCAGGTGGGCCTGGGATGTGCGGTTCTAGCCAGCTCCAGGTGAGGGCCCGGGGACCGGCTGGGGGACCCCATCCTAGCACCCTGTGCCGGAGGGCAGGGGCGGTGGCTGGCCTCTCTTCCCGCCTGCCAAGCCCGGGAGAGTCTGTAGGATGTTCCAGTGTTGGCTGGGCTGTAAGCCCTGCACGCTCACCTCCACGGACGGATGGATAAAACACCCTCTCCACCAGCGCCACAGCCCCTTGGGGTCCCAGGATGCCTGGTGCTGTCGGACCAACTGAGACAGAATCACTAGAGATCACAGGTTGTGAGCGGATCGGACAGAAGGAGGGGATGCTGGGCTACTCCCCGGCCCCTCCAGTGCAGTCAGCTCCTGCACCCGCTCCCGAGACACTCATTTCCCAGGCACGTGGCCTGTGGGGTCAGACGGTGGATCCAGACATCAGGCATCCTGTGACAAGCTGGGGCTGAGCCCCCGCGCTGGTCCCATCCCAGCCTCTTTCTTGCTGGTCACGCCCATCAATAACTATGTCATCTAACAGCTTCCTCCAATGTGGTGCCCTCACCCCTCCTTCCTGCCCACCAGCTGCCTTGCCCCAGCCCAAGACGCCAACAGTCAACATGCATGGACTCGTTGATTCGGGTGTACGGCTCTGTTCCAGGTGCCTCATGAGGATTAACTCACTGGGCTCTCCCACACCTGTGGTGTAGGGTCTGTACCCCATTTACAGGGGAGCAAGCTGAGGCAGCTGTGCAGAGGCAGCTGTGGGCCCCAGCAGGCAGGTCCCAGACCCGCACCATCACCCACCTGGCCCCAACCGCGAACCCCCGGGGCCTTAGGGGAGGGCGTTTCCATGGAAACCGAGGATAACCGTATTCAATCCTTGGCTGAAGTTTCACAGGCTGTGGTCCGTTATAAAACAGACTAGAAAAATGAGCGATTCCAGTTTCTACCTCCAGGACAGAGAGAGGAGTGCATAAACATGCAGGAGCCCAGCCAGCAGCAGGGGGTCCCTGCCTCTGTCTGAGTGAGACCACCTACCCGGGGCCCCAGGGCCCCAGGGGGTGGGGTCAGGGCCAGCGACTGTCCAGTCTCATCCAGGTGACCCTGCGCATTGCCCAGGGTGAGGTGCAGAGCCCTCTCCCTTCTGCCCACAGCCCCTGGGCCTGTCCGTCAACAGCAGGCACGGATTCCCCCCACGGGTCACCAGCTGAGTGATGCCCGTCTGGGTCCTGAGGGTTTGCCTAACCCCACAAATCACCCCGTGTGGACCAGCCATGCCCTGTGGTCCTGGGAGGCTGTGGATGCCGGAGCGGAGGACGGGGCCTGGGCAGCAGCCGGGGTGCTGGTGGGCACCGTGAGGAAGGTCCTGCCCCTGACAAGGGGGGTCGGATGGACTGAGCTGGGCGCTCCCTCTGAGCCCAGGCCCTGGGCCCCCTGGTCACGCCCAGCGCAGGGAGGGGTGCTGGCATCTGGACAGAGAGCTGTGGAAGGGGAGACGCGGCCCTGAGGGAGCCGTCCCAGCCGAGGGGGCTCACAGCCCCGCGGGGGCCCTGCTCCCTCAGTCCCCAGGCTCGGGAGCCAGCTCTGTCCCCAGGGGCCGGCCTGCAGCTGCGCAAAGAGGGTCTCTCCTCCTGGGCCACCCAGCACCTCTGCCAGGGGGGTGGGTGTCCCAGCTGAATTCTCCCAAGGGTTTCACGATCACACTTTACAGAGAAATCCCGGCAGAGCCCCAGGCTCCGTCCACGCTAGTGGCAGCGGTCACCTCAGAGCGATAGCGCGGATCCTAGCGGGTGAAAACACACTTAGAGTAACCCCTACGACGACCTTCCAGGCAGAGGTTTGCCTGTCTGAACGGAAACGGCCTCTGGAGGGGACCCTGCGATGGGCGGGTCAGGACCATCTTCACCGCAGAGACAGCAGCGGGGGTCTGGGAGCTCCAGCCTCCTTTGACTGTGGACTTAATGCACTGACCTTGTGCAACTTCAAACCCCCGTTTGGGTGCAGAAGTGGCTCTTTTGAGATGATGGGCTTTTAATGATCACCCTTGACCCTGTCAGCTCAGTGACTGAATCTACAGGAGAGACAGAGACAGGGAGGCAGAGAGATGGAGAGAGAGAGACAAAGACAGAGACAGAGAGAGAGATAGAGAGACAGAGACAGATAGAGAGACAGAGACAGATAGAGACAGAGAGATAGAGAGACAGAGACAGAGAGGAAGTGGCATCAGGAGTGTCTTCTGGGAGGTGCAGGGTGGCCCTGCCGGGACCCTACTCCCCAGTCCTGTGAGTTAAGATCGGGGCAGGGGGGTGATTTGGGGTTTTCCTCTTTCCTTCCTCTGCAAAGAGACGTGGAACCAGAGCCAGAGGCTGGGGGGAGGGGGAGGAGGCGAAGCCTCACGTGTCTGCCCCGGTGACGGGAAGCGCTGATCCCATCGGGCACGTCCGTGTGTCCACGTGACGGCTTCAGACCTGCCCAGGGAGAAGCCAGAGCAGCAGGGGCACTCGGGATTGTTAGCTGCCGCCGCCGCCCCTCCCTCCCGACCCTGCGGCTTTGAGCTCAGGGGCCCTAACGACCGTTAGGGCTGAAATAGGTGACTGTGTCTAAGCCTTGTGAACAGGCCCTGCCCATCGCCTCTGCGGGTTAACTCTGTGTCTGTTTGACCAGGCACCTGGACAGCGGGGCAGCGTGTTCCGGTGTGTCTGACGGGGCGTTTTGGATGAAGTAGCATTTGGAGCCAAGGTTGTAGTAAAGCAGGCGGCCTCCCACAGCGGGTGGGCCTGGCCCAGGCATCCGCGGCAGGAATGGAACAAAAGGGCCGAGTAGGGCGAAGTCGTTCTCTCTGCTGACAGTCGTGGACCCAGGACGGCAGCAGCCTCGGCCTCAGACTGGAGCTCCCCCTCCGTCGTCCTGGGTCTCCAGCTGGCCGACTGCAGGTCCTGGGGCTGCTGGGCCTCTGTGACCAAGGGAGCGGAATACTTATAATAAATCTCTTTCCACCAAGAGTCCACATGTGACACGTCCCCGGGTGGGTGTTGTCAGAGGTGAATGGGGAAGGTCTCTGTGTGGAAGTTCTTACCCTCAAATCCATGATGTCCAGTTTGCAAACCTTTCCAGGGCTTCTGGGCCCCTTGAAACACGCCTCTTTGCCCTCAGGGACCCTGGGGATGAGACCCTGGAGACTGGTGCTGAGCCCAGAGGTGCGAAGTCTCAGGGCCACTTGGTCTTTCTCTGGATGGCCTGGGCGGGGGCGGGGCGAGCCCCACAGAGATGCTCACACGGCACCCAGCCTCTTGGCCATCGGGGGCTAGAATCCGACGGCGTGGGCAGGCCAGAGTGACCCAGAGACAAGGCTGGGGGACACACGCCTCCCTCTCGGGCCACACTTCCTGGGCTCAGGACATACTTCCTGGGCTCAGGCTGTCCTGCGTGCGCTAATTAACTCCCCTCAGCAAACCAGGACAGCAGCCAGGAGCCCTGTGGCCCCAATTCCAGGTCCTCCCAAGAACGGAGCTGCACTTCCTCCGAGCGTTGCCCACATCCGATGTTCCCGACCCAGTGCCCCCTCCCACATCCGGGTCTGACTGACAGGTGCGTATCCCCTTCACAGATGACACCTGCCAACCCTGCAGGACGGCGGTCCCCCCAGAATGGCTCTGCCCCAGGGACCCCAGGTTGTGGGCAGTCGGAAATGAGGCTCAGAGTCCGACTTCCAAGGGGCAGGCAGGCCTCCAGGCTGGGTGTCTCCTCCTGCTGGGTCATTTCCAGCAGATAAAGGGGCAGAACACCTTCCCACAGGTTCTCCTAATGGTCTAACTGCTCAGCTCCGCAGGCGGGAAGAAGAGCAGATGTACCCTCCTGGCAGGGGGAGGGGAGAAGCTTCCCCCTCTGGCAGCCCTGCCTTGGGGGATCCCGTTCCCAGGGGAAGCGCATTCCTACAAAGGACGCCCTTCTCCCAGCCAGGCCGCCTGGCTGCAGGGGTTCTCGGGCTTTTCTGGGGTCTGAGAAGTGCTGAGCTCCCCAGGGCCCCTCTGCCAGGGCTCATTACTTAAACATGATTCCGCTGGTTCGGTCACATTTCAAATATTTAAGGCAGGCGTTGCGGGCTGGTGGCCTGGGGTGTGCTGTAATTGGCCTGCATGAGCCAACTTTGAAAAATCAGGGCATTTAAAGTTAAAATGCCAGTTTCCAGCCTCTTAGCTTCTCTTTGAACTCAGAAGGTCAGGCCCCTCGGGGCAGGTGTCCCTCTGGGCAGGGGTCCCCTCTCTGTGGGCGGGAGCTCACAGCCCCCCGGCCTCTACCTCCTGGTCTCCTCATATATCATGGCCTGGATGGCACTGAGGATCAGAGGGAAGGAAGTCTAGGTCCTTCAGGAGTCGCCTGTTTGGAGAAGGCTGCATAGTGTCAGGCGGGGCTCAGAAAAGAGAAGATTTGGTGCTCATGGACCACTGACATTGCAGAGGGAAGGGCAGGTCACATCACATGTGTCTGAAGCTTCAGGGGACCCCCCTGACCTCAGACTCTTCGTCTGACAATTCAGCCAGGGCTCTGCTAGCACTTTCTGTGCCTTCGTGCAGGCTAGAAAAAGTTACCTGCTCCAGGGGACACCTGGATACCTGCGGAGTAGACCAAGGGCTCCTCCTCAGCCCCTTGCTGCCCCTTCTGGGATCTCTGAGCAGTGTGCAACCTACACCACCAGGCAGGGCTGCCCTGACTCAGGCCTTGGGAAATGGGCTTGAAAGCTTTACGGTTAAAATGTGTTTGCCAAGCACTTCCTTCTAGAAATTCATCCCAGGAAAGCATTCAGGAGTGTGTGTCAAGATTTATGATCATAGCAGTATTGTTTATAATGATGGAAAAATTGGAAACTATCTAAATATTTTAAAACAGGGAACCATTAAATAAATTATTGTGCAGTATTCTCACAGCTCTCCAAGCAGGCATTCAAAATAGTGCTGTGATGCGCTTAAGGCCATCTGTGCGAGGATGTTCACTGCAGGCTTGTCTGTTGAAACAAAAGACTGAGATAAATGTCGGCAGATACGGAACCGCTTCAGTGAATTGTGGGCGTCTGTACAATGGCCGCTCTGCAGCCTTTGACCGTAATGACGGCAAGGTAGTTCCGACAATGTGGAAGAATCTTTGAGATTTCTGTTCATTGTGAAGAGGAAGGTCGTATAATAAAAAGATGTATACGTGTGCTACCATTTGTGGAATATACAGAAATATATATTCATGTATATGTTTATCTCATTCGTGCTTATTCGTCCATATTCTCGTTCTTGGTTGGAGCATCTCTGGAAAGACCTTGAAGACACGATGACGATGGCTGTGTTTGGTGAGGCCGACAGGGAGACTTTGTGGTCAAAGTCACAAAGAAGAAGCCCCTTTTCTCCCCGCTGGATCCTGTTTTATACTCTGCAGTTTTAACCATAGGCATGTCTTATTTGGGGGAGATAAAGGCAAAACAAATATTCACAGACCCCTTCCCTGGGGTAACGGCGTCTGGGCGGTCGTGGGGATGATCAGCCCAGATCAGCTGCCCCCACTGTGTTCACATCATCTCCCTGCGGGGAACAGTTTCAGGGGATCACGTCTCCTCATCTCTGACTGGCAGCCCCAACTCCCACCCAGTCGTTATTTACATTTTTAAAGAAACCTTTTATTCTAGAATAGTGTTCGTTTCACTGAAAAGCTGTGAAGATGGTGCAGAGTTCTCCTGTACCTCACTGATGGCTTTCCCATCGCTAACATCCCACGGACTGTGGCGCACTTGTTAGCGTTCGTGAATTAATATTGATATTATTGTTCACTAAAGTCCATACTTTATCCGTTCTTCGTTAGTTTTTTTTTTTTTTAGATTGATTGATTGATTGATTGATTGCTATGTTGGGTCTTCGTTTCTGTGCTAGGGCTTTCTCCAGTTGTGGCAAGCGGGGGCCACTCTTCATCGCGGTGCGCGGGCCTCTCACTATCGCGGCCTCTCTTTTTGCGGAGCACAGGCTCCAGACGCGCAGGCTCAGTAGTTGTGGCTCACGGGCCCAGTTGCTTTGTGGCATGTGGGATCTTCCCAGACCAGGGCTCGAACCCGTGTCCCCCGCATTAGCAGGCAGATTCTCAACCACTGTGCCACCAGGGAAGCCCTCTTTGTTAGTTTTTACCCAATGTTTCAAGGAGTGTCTAGGGACACTGTCAACGAAAATAATCAATAAACAATCAATAATAAGAATAGAAAAAAAGTTTTATTTGAGCCAAACTGAGGCCCAGCCTAGAAGCCTGCTTCCCAGATGACTCTGAGAAACTGTTCTGGAGAAGCCGGGCTCTCAGCACAGTTTCATGTCTTGTCAGGAAAAAATGAACATTAAACAAGTCAGGGTTACAGGTCTTCGAAGTTTAAAAAAAAAAAGAAAAAAAAAGACCAGACCAGCAGGTATGCAGCGAGTCAGCGTGGCCTTGGCACTTGTGAGGGAGTCTTGTCATCAAAGAAGGACCAGCACTGGTGCCCCAGGAAGAGGGCCGTTTCATCTTTATGGATGTTCTTTACTTCTGGTCAATGTGCCCCTTTCTTTACTAATTAAAGCAGATGTACAGTGTATGTTTGACAGGCCACAAACAGGCTATTTTAGTTAACATCAAATCCAAGTGAACTCATGTATAAGCCACAATGACTTCCCTGTACCTCAATATGTGAACATTTCTTTTACTAACACCAAAGACCACAGGGGAGATGGGCTCTTCCACTTTGGCCACGGGAGCTCTTTCAGGTGGACCATTTGTCCTGTCCCATCACTGTATGCATGTGTGTGCACGTGTGTTCACACTTCCTTCATCTCTGGCATCACCAGGGGCTCCCCGCTCGCCTGTGTGTTTCCCGCTCCAGCCCCAGAATCGGCCATTTCCCCAGGAGCCCTGCTCCCTTGTCCTCATAGACCAATGGGCCCACGATGTCCAGTCCTTCCTTCCCCGCCCGGCGAGGGAAGTGGTACATCAGTGCCATTAGGGTCAGAGAGACTGAGGCCAAGCCCTGCTCCACCTCCTGGGAGCCATGGGCTTAGTCTGCTGCTTTGCGGGGTGGAGGTAAGACCCCCTGGAAGGGCGGCTGCAGGACTGAGGGATGTGCGATCTGGGCACTGTTGGGGGCTGTCCAGCTGCAGGACCAAAACCGGCACCGGAACCATCACTGTCTCGTGGTCCTGCTGCCCCTGGAGCCCCTGTATCCCTTCTAAGGTGGAACGAGTCACGCCTTCTCTCCTTCCTTCTGAGGGGCGGCAGGAGTCACCCGGGACGTCAGTCCCTCACCGTGCAACGCAGGAGGCCTTGTCACCCTCTCCCTTGGGAGCTTCGTGGGAATGACGTGGAGGCATCCTGATCTCCAGCCCCTGCCTTCCCAGGCCAGCGGAAGCAGCCCGGTGTGTCAGCCCCCCAAGCCCACAGGGCCCAGTGATGGTCCTGAAGAGCAGGTCAGAGGTCAAGCTCCAGCTGCACCCTGAGAGCCGCTGGCTAATCGTAGGGGCTAATAAGAGGCTCATGGCTTTAATCCCTGTCTCAGCAGAGATGACCCGCGGTCACTCAGGCCAGTGCCACAGGGAGGGAGAGAGGCCGTCAGCTGTCCTGGGGCAGGAGAGGTCAGGACCCAGGGAGACGCCACCTGCGGACGGTGGCAGAGGAGGTGTCTGAAAGGCCAGCTCAGGGCGGGGACACTGCAGTTACAGGGGACACATGAATCTCACAGATCCTGTGTCTGACATCAAATAAGACGACCCTCCACAGACACGAGTGGCTCAGAGTGGGGTCCTGAGGCTCGCGGGGGGCGGCGTTGAGACCCGGCTCTGGGACTGGTTCCTCTGCGTGCCTCACCGGAGTGGAAACGTGGCCAGCAGCCCTCTCACCTCCGTTTTCCATCTGCTTCTCTTCCCTCTCCTCCCCTTGTCCTCGCCTCCCCTTTCTCATGGTCCCCTCCCCCTCCCTCCCCTGCTTAGTGTTTACTGGGCCCGGGAACTGTCGATCATGCTGCCCATGGGATGTGACAGTTCATGGTTCCTGAGAGAAGCCCAGGGTCTTGGACAGTGCAGTGGACTTCCTTCAGGAGCATGTCTAAGCAGACCTGGAGCATTCTGGAAGGGTCAAAGCTTGGGCACGGTTAGAGGCTGCTGGGAAACACACAGCACCCACCGCTCTTGAGCAAGGTGGAGGGCCAGTGGGGGGGGAGGGGGCACTGACCCAAGGTGTTGTGTTTGCCCAAGGTGATGGAAACAAAACAGATGCCTGACATCTCCCCCTCGCAGGAGCTTCAGGCCCTGACAACCCAGATGGGGGCGACTCCTCTACAGAGAGCAGAGATGACTCACACCCAGCATGTATCTGCTTAAAAGGCTCAATTTTCCAACTGTCAACTGGAATCCATTAAAGAGACTAAGACACAATTATCTTTCATGCACCCGTAGGAAGAGAAGAAGAAGTGGGAGGAGGAAGAGGCTGGGGGAGGGGGAGCAGAAGGAGGGGGGATGGGGAGAGAGAGGGGATGGAGGAGGGAGGGAGGAGAGAGAGGGGATGGAGGAGGGAGGGGGGATGGAGGGGGGGATGGAGGAGGGAGAGGCGATGGAGGAGGGAGAGGGGGATGGAGGAGAGAGGGAGGATGGAGGAGGGAGGGGGATGGAGGAGGGAGGGGGAGATGGAGCTGGGAGGGGTGTGGGTGGAGGACGGTTCCTGGACCCACAGCTACCCTCTCTGTACACACACACACACACACACACACACACACTCTGGCCTTCCCTCCTTGGCCCTTACTGGCCCCCTCTGTTTGCTGCCTTTGCTCTTGGTCCTTTCCTTCTTTTGGAATATTCCCACGGCCCTGCTCTCCCAGCTCCTGCACAGCCAGGTCAGAAACCTGAGCTGCTGACACCTCCGTGACACAGTCTGGTTCTGTTACCAGTGACTTTCCCCATGTGTCCTGGGGACAGGGTTGCAGAAATTATTGCTGCTGCCTCTTTGAGTGTCAGAGGAGAAGTACGGTTGAAAATCATTACATTACGACTTCAGGGGAGTTTTTTGAGTCCTCTCGTCAAAAAAATGAAGAAGAATTATTCAGCAGCTGAAATTTCAGTCTTATTTTCATGTCTGGAAATGAACTGTAATATTCATGCAAAGTAAGGAAGGTGACTTGTTTTTTCCTACTTGATTTCTCTAAAGGATCATTTTTATTACTGTTAAGTGAGATTGCATGAAGATCATCCCAGTGTTCTGTTTTCTGAACTTCACATTTCCACGTGTCCCCAGATTGCAATGGGGTCGTCACATCTCTCAGTTTGAAATGATGCTATTGGACTCTGGCATCCCTTTCCACATCTGCACCTTATTCATATTTATGTGAGCATCTCCAAAGGCAGATGTTATGGAACGCAAAATCAATTATGGAACAGATTATCTCTATGAGTTTTCAGTGTGATAGTTACATCACATACATATTGGCAGGAACGGTGACTTCTGAGAGGTGATGCTTTCCTGCTCATTCCAGGTGCTGCAATAGCCTGTCCTTTAACCAGAGGCATACAGGCCATGGACACACCCCGGGTATTTCTCTTCACCCCTTCCCGTGACTTTGTCACTGATTTCTCTCAGTCTACAGGCTGAGACTGGGTTCTGGAATCAGAGATGCAAAGACCAAGGTGGCTTGTTCATCATCACAGTGGAGAAGAGCACGGAGCCCAGGGAAGTGGTGAGTCGTGGACCAGCCAGAACAGCCCCGCCCCCCTGCCCCTGCTCACCTCTTACCTCCAGCTCACTCCCATCCAGGAGTCCACACAGAGAAGAGGATCTTCATCAGGAACCTCCGAGCACCCTTGGGGGGCGATTTTGGGGCAGATGGCCAGAGATGCCCTTTCTGTCCCTCTCAGCACTGAAGAGCCATCCTTCATCTGGGGCTCAGGAGCTGCTGCTTCCACTCACCCCCTGCACAGCCTTCCTGGGTCTGTCAGAGGCTAGATGAGCCCTGGGAGACTGTCTGCCGCCCATTGGAAGAGCATTCATCCTGCGCACGCCATGGAGAAAAGGCTGAAAGCCCTGCCTATTTCACACCTGAGTGACTGAATCTTTAGTCCCTGAGGACTCGGGGGTGGAGCCATGACTCAGGATGCTGGCTTCCTGGTAAAGCCTCCTCTGGTCCGCCGCTCAGGGGCCACCTCCCCGGAGCTGTAGACGTGCCCTTACTTCCTGGCAGTGTGCTTGCTGCACTTTATTGCCCCAGGATTCATGCCGAAGCTGTTTTCCTGCTCGTGATTCAGACCGTGCAGAGGCCGAGGGAGAAAGGTCCTGACCAGGCACCGTCCAAGGCGGCTTTGCCCCCGTCACTAATGCTGCCTGGGCCTGTGCCCGTGCTCTGGGGGCAGAGGAAAGAAAAGCCGGACTCTCAGTTGGAGCCGGTGGGGAAGAGCCTGGGATTCGGGAGGAGGCCCCGTGGTCTCCATGTGCCGGGGGTTCCGGGACCTGCTGGCAGGACACCCGCGTCTGGGGCAGGAGGACGTGAGGAGCACAGGCTGAGAGGTCGGGCAGAGCTGAGCTAGAATGCAGCTCGCAGCCGCGTGCCGTGGGCAATGACGTCACCGCCCCGACTCTCAGTGTGCCTGTCTGTGAAATGGGGACAGTCATCATGTTGACGTCACTGAGTCGTGAGGAGTAGACGGACAATCCCTGGCATCCCTTTCCACATCTGCACCTTATTCATATTTATGTGAGCATCTCCAAAGGCAGATGTTATGGAATGGAAAACCAATTATGGAACAGATTATCTCTATGAATTTTCAGTGTGATGGTCACATCACATACATACTGGCAGGAACGGTGACTTCTGAGAGGTGATGTTTTCCTGCTCATTCCAGGTGCTGCAATAGCCTGTCCTTTAACCAGAGGCATACAGGCCATGGACACACCCCGGGTATTTCTCTTCACCTCCTCCCGTGACTTTGTCACTGATTTCTCTCAGTCTGCAGGCTGAGACTGGGTTCTGGAAGCAGAGATGCAAAGACCAAAGCTCACCTCCCTCTGCTGAAGCAGCACAGACACAGCACAGCCTCCATCAGTGGGGTGCTTGCCCCCCCTCACCTCGAGCCCTGCTCCTCCTGGGAGCCCCTCCTTTGGGCTCGTCTCAGCACCACCTTCTCCTGTCTGCATCCTCAGCTCTTCTAGAACAGAGCTGAAGACCTTCCTCCGCGACCTCCGTCTGGTCAACCCAGAGTCAGGCCCTTGCACCCCACCCCAGCCGGGCCCCACCTCCCAGGGAAGAGACCCGTTAGTCCAGCCACGCTGTGCGTGTTTACCGAGCACGGGCCACGCGCCCACGCTGCTCTGGGCAGTGGGGTTACGCACGTGAGGGAAACGGGAAAAGCCCACCTTGCAGCGAATATCCTGCAATGAGCTCGCATACAGACGAATCACCCATTCTCAGTCTCCCCTCCAACCCACCGGCCCTCTTGGGAACGGGGGAGGGCCCTGGCTCCTGGGGAGGAGACTGAAGCAGAACGGAGCTCAGGAGATGCTGTCCCGGGCCGGCTTCATTCTGGAGCAGCGTGTTTTGATCTGCAGGTTCTCAGAGGTCATTGGACTGCCCAGCTGTGGCCCCCAGCCTGGTGGGAGTGAGTCCGTGGCCCTACTCTGAGGTCAGCAAGCTGGCTCGCTCCTGATTCCCTGTGGGATGAGGGGTGCTGGTGTGTGTCCATGGAGCTCTCGAATTCCCTGGGGAGGGCACAGTTGGTGGACCTGTGACACTGTCACGCCCTTGGATCCCAGCACTCTGGTCTGGAGAAAGCTCACCTCCCTCTGGCCCTGGAAGACTTTACCCAGCCTCTCCTTCCTATCCCCAACCCGGCCAGAGCCCTGCACCTCTGTCTGCCCAGAGGGCCTGGCTGGACTCGCCTGGGGTCTGTTTCCCTGAGCATCCGTCACAGGTCAGACAGGTGGGGCCCTCATTCCCCATGCAATTCTGTAATATATTTTGATAAGATACAGCCAAAGATTATGTGTGCATGTGCCAGTGTGAGTGTGTATTAGTGTGTGTGCCACTATTGATACAATAACGGAATTCAAGCATTTGCATTGATCCTACAATGAATAATAATGATATCACACAATTTACATGGCTCCTACTGTCTGCCAGGTGATGTACTAAGCATAGATAGATAAACAGATGATAGGTAGAGAGATAGATGACAGATAGATAAATAGATGATAGGGAAAATATATTCATTTATTCACCTCAACAACTTACAGATAAATAAAGTGTGGTGCATGTGAATTCTACATAGCAGTGAATGAACAAAGGAGCTACCACTACACTCTACCTCACTGAGAAAAGCATATGTTGAATAAAACATGCAAATCGCAGACAAGCATGGGCTGGATGATTTTGTCATATAAAAGAATAGTGAGTGACAACGATAAACTATTTATGTTAAGGGTCCATGAAAAGATGGAAAAGTAAAAATAAAATCAAGGAACTGATAGATGCAAAATGAAGGATGAGGGTCACCCAGAAGGAAGGAGGGGGTTGAAATTGGGAGGCGCTCAGGAGGGGTCTGAATACCACCCACTGCGGGGCGTACCAGCCACATGGGGCTGTGTACATTTAAACTTAATCCAAACTTGAGTAAAATTACAGGTTAATTTCCTCAATCACAGGACTCACGTTTTCCGTGCTCTGTGGCCCCCCGTGTAGAGTGCTGTGCTGGGAGAGAAGGTACAGGTCATCTCATCGCTGCAGGAAGTTCGGACAACACCGTCCTAGAACTTGACCTGGGAGGGAATACACAGGTATGTTTCATTCTCTAATGTACACAAGCCATTTTATACAAGGTGTGACGACACTTCTCAATTCAAACTATATTTATGGAATACAGGAGGTGACGGTGTGATGGAGAGACACAGGTTCTATCTCTAGGATGACGGGGACGGGTCTTCTGAAGAGGTGACTTTTCAGCTGAGATCTGCATGTTGAGGAGAAGCCAGCACGTGCAGAGCTGGGTGGAAGGGTGTTCTGGCAGAGGGAACAGCATGTTCAAAGGCCCCACTGTGATCCAGGACCAGAAAGATGTCCCAGGGGCTGACTCCTTAGGAGTGAAGGGCGGAGATGTCCCAGGTGAGCTCACAAGACTCTGAGGGGTCCCTGCACCTGCAGCTCAGTTCGCTCTTTCCTCTTCCCCTGCCCGTGGCCACGGAGGCGGCAGTGATGGCAGACGGGAGGCGTGGAGCTCAGGTGCAGTTCCTTCTTGATCCCACCTGTGACCTCGTCTCCTCTCTGCCCTCTCGTGGCGGGTCCTGGATGGACAGGGCCCAGCGTTCAAAGTGGCTTTAGACCTGACTCCCCAGGGCGATTACGTTACCAAATTAACCTAAACTCATCAATCCCACCTGCACTGGTGTGGAGCCCACAGGTGGGGGTTGCTATGGCACCGTCGCCATGGTAACCGGGCGTCCAATGACTTACATCTGTTGTGCGTCTGTGGAGGGGAGTGGACAGCGTCAGTGTCAGCTGTGCAGGATGCCCGCGGGATGCGAACCTCTGCCTCACCTCTGTCCCCTGATCCCCCTTCCTGGGGACATCCAGGGCCCCTAACCTCCTCTCTACTTGCGCCTGGGGCCACAGGGCCAGGTGTGCCCTGCAGGGTCCCTCTCGTCTATTCTCCCCGGACCCTGCCTGTGCCCCCTCCGTACCCCACAGAGGGCTTCCACGGGGGGAGCAGAGAGCAGAGGAAACCTCCCATGGTTTCCCCGCCAGCCCTCCTGAGCCTGGCTCACCTGAGGCCCGCCTGGTCCACTCGGTGCCCACAGCACCCGCCTCTGTCCCCCTGCGGCCCCGCCGCCTCCCTCCGGCCTCCGAGTCCTCCCTGGACAGGACGCTGGTGTGGCTCTTCAGCAGGTGGGAGGACGGGGAGGGGCCACTGGCGGCTGAGGCGAGAAGCCCTGTGGCTTGTTCCCGTCCCAGCTCCCTGTCTGCTTGGCCTTCACCTTCCGCCCGACGTGTCCCGGGCTATCGGCCTCACCTGGGCCGTGTGTGTACACGCGCCGGCCCAGCATCTCCTCGGGAACCGCATCCCCATTCTCAGTCCATTCATTCGAGGGGGGCAGAGCCACCTCTGAGCTCAGCAGGGAGCATGTCAGCCAAGCCTGGTGACTGGGGATATTCCTTTTCTCGGGCCACAGGGAACCCTCCATGGTCCACACTGAAGCTGGACCATGGTGTCCCCTCTTTTACTGGAGCCCTCAGGAAAGAAGTGCTTTATCTTAACATAAACCATGGGCTGTTTTGGCCATTTCTGCTGGCCTCCCGGCTCTGGGGGATGGGATGGGAGGAGGACAGTCTTCTCTGTCTGTCTCCGAGCGTGTATTTAATCCCCCCTGAGGCTTCCCCACTAGCTGGGCCGGCGGGGAGGTTCCACTCCCTCCCTCCCATGCTGCAACGGGGTGGTCTTGGCAATTGGTCCCTTTGATTGGTAGCTGATAATTCACTGAAACGGAATTCCACGGGGTGCAGGCTCGTTAAGCCTCTGATGAGGAGGGAGGTGTCCCGCCCCGCACCCCCCCCTCCCGGCCCCTCATCAGCCCCATCAGAGCCTTTGCAGCAGCATGACTGCCCTGAGCAGCCTCAGAGGCGAACAGAAGGGGCCCCTGGGGTCCTGCGAGGCCAGGGGAGGGGCTTAACGGAGAGGGGGAGGGATCAAGGGCTCCCGGTGGGCGGTCCCAGCCGTTTCACTGCCGGCCTCTCTCTCAGGGATCTGGGGGCGCTGAGTGTATTTTTACACCCTCAGTTGAGAGTAACGGGGATCATACTGGCTTAGAGGGATGTGTGGGCTTACAGAACGAAAAAGAGAATGTAAGTAATTTTATTTAAAATTTTATATTTATGATTCGTTGTAACGATAATATTTGGTGTATATTGGGATAAATAAGATATATTAATAGAATTAATTTTGTACTTTTAATTTTTAATTGTGGTTTATAAGAAGTTCAAACTCTGTTTCCCAATGCATTTCCATTAAGAGCCCTGTCCGGCCCCCGAGCTGCCCCAGGCGAGGGCAGGCCCTCCTCCCAGGGGATCAAGCTGAAGCCCACGCCGAAGGTCCTTGATCACTGTGGGTCATGTGTCCCTCTCTGACCTGGCCAGGGGGATGGAATCTCGGCAGGTAAGTTCTTGGTGCTTCCCTCCCAGATCACACAGACCCAGGGGAGCCCCCAAGGAAAAGCAAGAATGGAGGAATCAGGGCGGGGCAGCTGAGCAAGCCCCCCCTGCAACCTCGTGTTGCCCTGAGGCCATCCTGGTGCCCGCTCCCCTTAATTGGGAAGGCGGACCCCAGCTCCATGGCAGCCGTGCGGGGGCTGCAGTCCGATGACCAGGGACAGTGCGTGCCCTCCGTGCCCACCTGCCAGCTGCTAGACCAGGGCCGTCAGGAAGGGAGCCAGGGCCCCCTCCCTCCTCCCGCTGCCCTCCGCCCTCCCTGCCTCTCCAGCAGCCCCGCGGTGTTTTCAGTCCTGAACACCCTGGCTCTGCTCCCACTGGGGGCACCCCTGGGCACCCCGGCCCCTGGTCTCTGGCCACGGACCCTTCCAGGCCCCTCCAGTCCTGGGGTAGCAGTGGCTTCCTTCTGTCCCCAAACTCCAGTAACCTCCTCCTGCACCTCTGTAACAATCCTCCTAAGTTAATTCCCTCCCCTGAACTCCACGGGTGGTCTGGCCCTTTTCTACCGTGCTATGTCCCCCTCGGAGCCCGGCACCCAGGGGACGGGGTGGGGCGGGCTGGGACAGAGGGCCTGGGGCCGGCAGGTCCCTGCACTGACCCGGGGCCGTGTGTGCGTTTCGCTCGAGTCCGCCTGTCCTTCCGTCACGTCTGAGGAGCAGACCGCCAGCTCCTCCTGAGTTTCTGCTGTCGCTTCCCTTCACGCACACAGAACGTCCATGGGACGCCTTTCCTCCAGCTCAGGGAGCGGGACCGATGCTCAGGCGGGAGCCCACGCAGGCCGGGGGGGTGGGGCCAGGGCCCCGCAGACGGACAGACAGACAGACAGAAGCCCCGTGGGAGCCCCGACTCTGCGTCCTACCGGCCGCGTGGCCCAGCTGCCCAGCCACCTGTCGGGAGCCCTGTTTGCTCACCTGGGGCCGGGGGGGGGCGCTGGTGACTCCTGGTTAGTGAGCACCGGCCACGCCCACCGTCCCTGGGGGCAGCCCCCCTCCTCAGGCGTGTGGACCAGGGCGGTGGGCACCACACCCCCACGCCTGCTGCCAGGCTCCAGGGCGGCCCCTGGGCCCAGGTCACGGAGAGGGGCTCGGGGTGGGGACGCCATCCAGGTCGGGCATGTGAGGTGGGATCCCACGGTCTGGGACGGTCGGAAGGGGGTCAGCAGAGACCACGTGAGTCCTGAGCTGGAAGTGGGCGTTGTGCTCCAGGAGGGGCGGGCTCCCTGGAGGAGGACACACAGGAGACAGAGGGAGAGTGCCTGACGCAGAGAGGCCAGTTGACGGCATCCCTCGAACCCCTGGGTCCTGCCGACTGGATGCTGGTCCCCAGCTGCTCCTGCAGTGCAGTCTCGTGACCAGCGCTCCCGGGGCGACAGTCCGTCTGGGTGTGATTTCCTGTCGCTCCCGACTGCCTGAGCGCTGAGGACTGCAGGGCTGGCATCCGCCCCCCGTGTGTGCAGAACCCTGAGGGGAAACCCGGCATTTTGTATGAGCTCATTAAATGACAATAAGCATTATTTTCTTCTAATTAATTTCTTATTCTGCGATCTCCCTGCCTGTGAGTGGGTGCAGGGAGAAGAAAGGCTGTTTCCCACATATTCACATTGAATGAAGGGTTCTCACACCCCTGATCTATGGCAGAGTTTTCTGTGTCCACCAGAAACACCCCTTCCCTGGTGTGACACTACAGCTGGCAGGGGTCACGTCCAGGTGTGGTCATGACAACACATCACATAGTGGATGTGAGCAGTGGGGATGGTGCTGATTCCAGGCCAAGGTCCTGCTGAACTGGGCGGGGAGGGAGCGTCTCCATGCTCTTCTCCCATCAGCTGGATGCAGAGGACCCCAATGTCTGGGAATGGAAGAGCCACAATACAGAGGGGGCCTGGGTCCCTGAATCACCACATGCAGGAAGAAGACCTCCTGGGGGGGAACCACCCATATAGTTGAGTTGCTGCGTGAGAATAAACAAACTGCTCTTGTGTTAATTCATTGAGATTTTTTGTTTGTTTGTTTGTTTTTACAGCATCTGGCATTTGGTGTTACCCAACCCAAATCAGTCCTCCTGGAAATCTCACAATACACAATAGAGAGATACTATATCCCCATCTGACAGATCTGACAGATTAGAAAACCCAGGCCCACAGAGCTAAATTAGCTCACTCAGTCAGAGCGTAAGGGAAAGAACTGGGGTTTCAAGGCAGGCCCCATATTGACACTACACCCACATTGGATTCAGGAAGGGTCCCCACCTCCCATCACTGGGACAGGTTGGCCCCACAGGTGACAGGGACCACCAGGAAGCACTGTGAGGGATTCACCAGACACTCTGGGCTGTATCTCCTCAAACTCCTGCAGGAGTGACCTCCTTTGTGACACCCGCAGACGACCTGCTTGAACACGCCTCTCCTGATGACGGCTCTGGTCCAGCCCTGATCTGGGTGCAGGAGGCAGGGGAAGATGCACAGAGCCACGTTCTGAGGGCTGGAGCGTGACAGGAGGGAGAGGAGAAGGGTCCCCTAGGAAGGTGGGTTTCAGGCAGGACATAAGGTGACAGATCCCTGAGTTTAGTGACCCTTTCCTGGAAGAGGTGCAAGTGGGGAATATGGTCTCCCAGCCACAGAGAAAGCACGAATGAGCAGAAATCTCATTTCTGCTCATTAAGTGAGAAGAAAAGATATTTCAGGGCTACCAGAGGGACCTGAGGAGGCATCGCCCCTAATCTCCCCTCCCAGGAGCGATGCCGGCTCTGATAGAAATCCCAGTTCAGAAGGTGAAATCTGTCCCCCAAGGTGTCCCCGTGGGCAGTGAGCAGTGAAGTGGGCAGGCCCTCGAGCCTGAGCGACACCGTCTCCGGGTAGAGCCCAGGGAGGTCAAGGGTGACAGAGCGGGAAAGGATGCTGCAACTTAGGGGAGAACCTGGGTGCTCCAGGGTCCTGATCGCACCCAGGGTCACGCGTGTGGCCTGGTCCTCCCCGTAACTCCCCCTTAGACAGCTTGCAGGGAAAGCCCGTGGCATCAGAGCAGCCTGAGGAGAGCGACATGAGGGGTCTCAAATGCGTGATCTTTAAATCAAGGAGGATAAACTGCTGCTTCTTCTGAGGTTTACAGAGTCAGCGGTCACGGGGTGGAGGTTAAGTTATCAGAATCCGCTCCCACCAGATGGAAGCAGCCTCCCTCCATCCAATTAGGAAATGATCTCCCGCCTCAGACATCACCGCTCCCAGCCTGCCTCCGCTGTTCAGAAATTTAATATTCAACGCAAACATTTAATTCTACAGAAGTTAAAACTTTTGTCAAAGCTTGAATTTTCACTAGTGGCTCCTCGGCACCTGTGCAGTTGTTCAGACATTTATCCTTTTCTTGGGCTTCATTTAACAGCGTAATTGCGCCCCTGGCAGCTGTGCCCAGCAGCTTCTACAAACAGAGGAATCAACCCCAAACCTGCTCTGAGCGTCTCCCCTGGACCAAGCCCGAGACCCCTGAGGCTGGTCGGGACAGCACAAAACTCAGTGACCTCTGCCCGCGGGCTCTGCTGGTGACACTGGAGGTGAAGAGGGCAAGGAAGGAAGGAGAACTCATTCCTGCAATCATTCATTCATTCATTCCTTCATTCAACACATATTTGTTGAATCCTTACTTTGTGTTAGACAGATTTATGCACTGGAAACACAATCTTGAATCAAACAAACCAAACTCCCAGCCCTTTTGGAGAATATGTTCAAAGGCTGAGACAGACATTAGATAAAATATACAATGTTGGCTGGTGACAGGAGCTCGGGGGTGGGGGGGAATGAAGGAGCAGGGTGGGAAGAGGAAGAGGAGGCAGGGCTGCCAGGTGCGGTTGTCCAGGTTGTGCACTGCCCAAGTCTAGCAGCACAGCTCATATCACAGTCATCCTGGAGTCATATGAGACTTGGATGGTTTCCCAGCAGATGGCAGTAACATGTCTGAGGAAGGGTCCATTTCTAATTTACCCAAAGCCATCTCCTGGGCTCACAGCCATGCCAGGGAGACACAGAGTGTGGGACCCTCACTTCCCAGGAGCTCAGCCCCTCACAGCCAGCTCCTAAGCACAGCACCACACCTCTAGGCCCACACACCGATGTAGGACAAAGCCATGAACTCAAATGTCCTCAGGGCGCAGACTGGAATGTGAGGAGTGCAGGTGCCTGGAGGTGAGTCATAGGGAGGGGTGGGGACTGCGGAGAACAGGAGAGGGTTCGCCTCTCCTAAGGACAGGGCCTCTCGTTCCACAGACAAACCTGCACCAGCCATGCTCACCTGCCCAGGGGCTACTCCAGCCCTGCGCCCCGAGTGCACCCCTGGCAGAGGTGGGATGGCTCAGAGGTGCAGGATCTGCTGAACCTGCACAGCTGCTCTGGAGGGAGGGGGTCCCGGGTTCAACATGTCCTGCTGAGAACAGTGAGGGCTTAGGGCTGGTTCCAGGCACACAGGGAGTGTTCACGCCAGAGCTTTGGGATGGTGACCACGGTGTGGTAGGAATGGTTTTCACGAGTCCAGGTGGATGCGTGCACCTCTGTGTCTCAGAAATCCTGTTCCCACCTGCAGCCCCGTGTGCGATGCTCAGATACTGGCTGGACTAAAACACGTGCTCAGAGCTGGGGATGGAGGACAGAGCGACGGGAACCGTGATGGGGGAACTGACCTTCCACTTGCTCTCGCAGGAGCTGTCTTGAAGATGCAATTTACAGAAGGACAAGTGGCTGCAAAGCCTGATTTCTCTGGCTTTGCCCAAAGGTAAATTCAGTTCAGTACACTTTGAAAATTAATATCCCTGCTCTATTTGTGATAGCTGTGAATGTCAATTGAAATAGTCTTTCTGAATTTAAGGTATAAATCAATAAGGTTATGGATTAACTCTTCCTCTGCTCACCCTGGTGTCAGAGCTGGGCATTGGGCTGTGTAACCGATGTCCTCCCCACAACCCACAATGGTCTTGAACGTGGCCCACGTTCATTCATTCAACAAACATTGGTCGTAACACCTGCCATCTGCCAGGTGCTGTACTAGGCTCTGTGGATCAACCAGGGAACAAAACAGATCCAAATCCCTGCCTTCCTGGAGCTCCTATCCTAGCACAGGTAGAGGGACAACGTACAGGTAAACACATTGAAAAATGAGATTAAATCCACAGTGTTAAGGGCTATGAAGAAACGAACAGATGACAATGCTCCAAGGGTATGCGAGGGGCAGGGAGAGGGTCTCTATCCTGGCCGGCCTGGCGGCTCCTCTGAGGGAGTCCTGCACAGTGCTGGCCACAGGCAGGAAGGGCGCTCCAGGCAGATGGAAGAGCACGTGCAAAGGCCCTGAGGCAGGGGACCCAGGGTCTCAGGGACAGGAGACCAGTGTGGCTGGGAGGGGTGAGAGGAGGAAGACTTGGGGGTGGGGAGGTGGCGTGTCCTGACTCAGAGTCACCGGGAGGACTTTGGATTTTATTCTCAGTGCATCAGGAGCTATGGATTCATTTGTTAAGACTTCAGCGCTGCTGTCGGGGCAATAGACGGGGGGGGGGGGGGGGGGGGGGGGGGGGGGGGGGGGGGGGGCAGGAAGTATCTCATTTCTCCACTTGTTTTAGCTTCTTACCTGGGGGTGGGGTGGGCAAAATGGTGAAGGGCATCAAAAGGTACAAACTTCCAGTTATGAAATAAATAAGTCCTGGGGATGTAATGCACAGCCTAGTGATAATAATTAATAATACTGTGTTGTATATATGAAAGTTGCTAAGAACGTAGATCTTAAAAGTTCTCATCAGAAAATAAAATTCTGTTACTATGTATGGTGACAGATGTTAACATTGTGGGGATTCTTTGGAAATATATACAAATAGTACATCATTATGTGGTACACTCGAAACTAATATAATGTTATGTATCAGTTATATCTCAAAAAAATAAAACAAAAAAATTCTAAATCACATTATGTTCACTTCTGGACATCAGGTTGCATCTGACATTTAATGTCTCAGCATATTTATTCTTTATTTAACAAACTCTCTATATTAAATGGGTGGCGTCCTTGGTTAGAGAAGGGAGATGAATCCCGGACGCAGGGCTGCTTGGCCCTGAAGCCTTTCTCTGGCTCCGCCCACCCCGGAGGCACCTCCAGGCTCCTGGGGTCCTGGACACACCAGGCCCTGGGAGGAGCCCTGGGTCAGAGGCTGCGCCACTAGAGGATCAAGGGGCATAACCCCCATGTGTAAGAGGACAGGGACGACACCCCCTCTGATGGGATCAGGTGAGGATCTCCCAGAACAGCTCCAGCCCAGGGCGGGGCTCAGGGACTGATTCAGGTCTAAGGAGCCCCAGTCCCAGCCTCTCTGGGAACCGAGGGAGCCCAGAAGCTGGTGTCCCCGCAGGGGACCCTCCCTGGGGACAGAGGTGAAGAGGAGGCCAGGAGCAGGTGGGTCTGTCCCTTCCCAGTGCCCCTTTCTCTGACCACGTGGGGGGCGCAGGCTCCAGGGCTGATCTGCATAATACAGAGCTGGGGAGGGGGTGGAGCTGCCCCAGATGTCTGGAGGGAGGGAGGGTAAGTGAGGGGAGGGAGGGGAGGGTAAGTGAGGGGAGGGAGGGGAGGGAGGGCTGGGGAGCTGGGTGGGTGTGAGAGAAGCAAGGATGGAGTAACGCCCTCTGTAATGCATGTTCTCTCTGTCGGTGTTTCGAGAGGAATTTCAGTAAATATTTTATCTCATCTTATTTGTGGCTGTGAATCTGGGAGGATGGGGTCCTGAGACGGTGGGTTTGAGGGTTTCCTGACTCCCTGCACGCAGGCACCAGACTCAGTGCAGGGATGAGCTCCCAGACCTGGTCCCCTGCCCCACAGAGATAAGAGGTGGAGGTGCCTGGAAGAGGGGTGGGGACGACCGTCAGTGAAGGTCCAGTTACAGTGAAATTCAGTAGGGAAAAACCTGCCCGTCCTGAATCCCCTCAGGTGCATTGTCCTGGGCAGGGGGGAAAGAGACCCAGGGAGCCCCCAGGTGACAGGAAATTCCTTCAGTGAAGGCTTCAGAAATTCACCCAATCTACTTCCATAATAGGGCATTTTCTGTTTTATTTTTAAAATAAAATATTTTAAAATATTTTAAAAATTAATATATTTATCTTTGATGTACTGACTACTACTAATAATGCAATTATCATTCAATTCAGAAGAATGTTTTAACACATGGAGCTTTTTAGTCATACAATTATTTTGATATTTAAATTATTATATATATATATTTGTAGCAAAGTGTAATATGGGAATGAATAAAATATTTTCCAGCATCAATGTACTACTTAAGATGAAAATTCATGGGCAAAATGGAACGGAGTAAAATACCAGTTAAAGGAGAAAAATGTAAATTTCCCTACTGCATTTTCAAGTGGATGATGGTGAGAATCAAATCACTATGGTCTCAGTATTCCACTGGATACATGGAGAAGAGAGATGTACTAGTTTATATTTAAACGTCAATATTTGTAACCTAAGGAATTTTTGCAACAGTGTATTTACATTTTAAATGAAATTAGTGGATATTCACGTGTGAGGAGATAAGTCTGTGAGGAGGCAGGTAGTGAAAAAAACAGTGTGAAATGTACTGGTCTGGACTTTGCCAGGGGAAGCCCCCAGCAAAGGGGGCGGGTCACCCCAGGACCTGAATCGCCAGCAGGAGGGGTTTAGGGGAGAGGAGGGGATTGTTCCAGGCAAAGGGAGGGGCTGGTGGGAGCCTGGAGGGGAGGCCGGCCCCCTGGAGGAAGGAGGGGGCCCTGGGGCTGAGACACTGGTGCTTGGGGGAGGGGGGAGACATGGGGGGAAGGGGCCAGTCCTGCAGGCCAGATGCAGGCTTCTAGGGGCAAAGTCTGACAAGATGAAGGTGTCTGAAACAAAGCAATTCCACATCCTGAAATAATGTAAGGAACCAACTAAAATTCTGATTTCCCCCTGGGCTCTGTACCTTTTTGTACCCCAAACGCAAATTCTCTCCCTATTGCTTTCATCCTCCCACTTTGGTTAGAGCTTGTCTTTGGCCTGTCTTTTGGGGAATCTCCCACAGCACGTTAAATACTGGGGACTTGGTGGGAAGGGCTGTGGGAAGACATTGCAGCCACATAAATAGGAACCTGTCACTTCCGGTGACATTCTGGGTACCGATGTGCCCGGCCTCCTGCCACCTGCTCTGAGGGCATCTCTCCGGCAATCCCCACAGAGACCCTACAGAGCGGCCCTGTCCTCAGCCCCATTCTCCTGACCAGGAAGCCGAGGCTCAGACCTGCCCAGGCCCCACGCCAGTGTCCGAGCCCAGGCCCCGCCAGGCTGAGCCCAGAGCCCTGCTCAGAGCAGATGCCCCTCCCGCACTGACGGAGTTCGAGGAAAATGAGCAGATACTGTTGGACCCGCTCTGCTCCTCTCTCTGGAAACAGCGTCGACACTGGAGCTTCTGGCCGTTTTGGAGGAGACGAATGAATTAATTTTCCAGAGAGGTGGTGAACCTGCATTATCTCTGGTTTCCTCGTAAAGTTTAACAACTTCCATCCAATTAATTACCAGGATGAAACACAGAACCAGAAATCATCTTGGATTCCAAAACTTTCATTGCTCTCAACGCAATTTAACCCTTTTCCTCCTGCCAAGTTAGAAATCCCATTAGCAGCCTTATGAGTTTGCCTTTAAATAGCTCATTGCGCTGTCTCATTAATTAGCAAGTGTCCTTGGGGCTGTGTCTCTCCTCCTGGCTGGTGGTGAGAGGAGCAGTCCCTGAGAAAACAGCCCAGGGTGACGTGTGATGAAGATGGGGAGACAGCCCAGTGTGCAGTGGGGCAGCGTGGGTGACGTGAGGCTGAGGCGGCCAGCTCTCCTCCCGTGTGGCCTCTGAGGGGTCCATCCACGTTTGCCTGCTTCAGGCGTTGCTTCCTTGGGACCCGCAGACCCATGAGGAGAGGAAGCCTGATGGGCATCTTGGGTGCTGGGAGGGGGCGGCCACACTTCTGCAGGAGGAGTTTCTAAAGCCCAGGGCGACGGCTCCACGGGAACCCTGGAGAGACAGCGGGGAGACCTGGCCTCCTTCCTTCTTCCGGCTCACCAGGGTCCCACCCCGCATTCTGCCCATGTGGTCTGTGTGGGGCGGACTCCACCCCCCAGGCCCAGGGGAGGTCACGTGACTCAGGCCTATGCAGACTAGAACATCCGCCATCCCTGTGGCCTGGACGGTTGATTCAGGGTGGGCAGTAGGATGGAACTGCTTGGAGAAGAGAATTTGTTTCAGTGAACATAATCCTGAGGAGATGCTGGCCTGGAAGGGACATGGACACAGGAAACCTGAGCCACAAGATAAAAAGGGGTCAGGCCCTAAAGTCAGTGTTTGAGCTGCTGGATCAAACTGTGCCTGAAGCTGCCCCATCCTGAGTTTTTCATTACACTTGTCTTATGCCTGGGCCTGTTTGGGTGTTTTTGCTCATTCCTGGCACATTAGCCCACCTGTGAGACATCAGGACCTGCTACCCATCAGGGGCTGGTCCCCAAAATCATCTCTGGGAACCTTTGGAGCATTTCTCATGGCTCATTCATTCAGTCCTGGTGCTCTGAGCTGAATCTGCCTTGCCCCCTGCAGGTTGTCACTCAGCCCCCAACACTGTGCTGGGGTTTGAGCCCCAGGGATGTCCCTGCCCCTCCCCCTGCTGCTTTGAGACAAGGCCCCCCTCACCACTGGTCACCCCCCCAAGGACACGCCCCACCAGTCTGTCCTCAGGGCGCCCTGCAGCTCAAGGTCTGCTGTGGGGGCTGGGAGAGGAGGAGACGCCCTGTGAGGAGCAACCCTGCCACCCGTGGCATCTGTGCTGCACCCAGAGGTGTCCCCGTCAGGGTCTGTCTCAGGGGCCTCCTCACAGGAGGAGAATCAGGACACAGCCGCTCAGAACAGGTGGCAGGTGGAGATGGAAGAGAGAAGGCTGGAGCCCACCCCACTGGTCTAGAGGGTCTGCGTCTACATCCAGCCATCAGGGGAGGTGGCTCCTTGGGGGTCGGGTCTGCAGGGACCCCAAGTCATCATGGGGGCTCCTCTGCACTGGCTCCTTCAGCCCCCCCACCAGACTTGTGAGCCCCCAACTCCCCGCATTAACCCCTCTCTGACCTAACATCCCTGGGGGGCTTCGTCCCCACCCTGACCTGACGGAGGCGGCAGCAGCAGAGAGGATCATGGTCGCTACACGGGTCTCAGGGATGGGGGGGCATCTCCGTCAGGGTCTGCAGCGGTGCAGAGACCCCAGGCACCCTCCGGCCCCTCCTTCCTTTCAGCCCGCGTGGAGTCCCATGTAGCCCAGGAAGTCGCCCCAGGAGCAGCAGGGAGGGCCGTGAGGGCAGGGCTGGTGATGCTGCCAACACCTGCTGCTCTTCCCTGGGACCCCGAGTGAGCGCAGGGCGCGCTGTGCCCTCGGCCTCCTCCCGGCGCACTGATGCCAGAGGGCTTTCCCAGCAAGGACACTCCAGGGGCTGGAGCCCCAGAGACGCTCCCGGGTTTCCAGGCTGAGCACGGGGCTTCCTCCTCGTTACAAAAGACGAGAAGAGACACCCTGGAGGCCCATTATTTTTTCATCCATAAATTGGGCTGCAGATTTTAGGGGGACGTTTTCCCAGGAACAGGCCTACCCTCTCTCTTTCCCTTTATGACCCAGAGACCATTGGCTCACGGGGAGGAGGGAGGGGACTGTCTGTATTATTATCACTGACCTGGAGTGAGGGTTCTGAGCACCACGGTGCTTATCCTGCCAGGCGGGGGCTGAACGATTCCCACCTGTTCACTCATCTACCCCGCGCGGCTCCCCCGCTGTGACTCTCACTCCCATTTTACAGATGAGGAGACCGAGGCTCAGAGAGGCTGAGTGGCCCCGCTGGCTCCCCAGCTGGTACCTGGAGGGGGTGTGACTCGGGCCATCGGAGGCCGAGTCACCTACTGGCTCCACCCTGAGCTGACCATTCAGGGCCGGCCACCGCCCCCCGCATCCCCTGGTCCAGGCACCACCGGGACTTCAGGCGGGCTGGCACCAGTGCTCACCACGCGCCCGGGCAGGCGTCACCGTCACCTCAGCCTGTGCACCGCCTAGGCCCGTCTTTGCCGAGTGTGGTCTTTGCTGAGTCTCCTTCTGGGCACTGAGGTTAGAGGGCAGCTCTCCTGACCCTGCCCTGGGTAAGGAGGGGCCTGGACTCGCCCCAGAGCAATGGGGAGCCAGGGTAGGTCATAGAGGAAGGTCAGCCTGCCCCCACAATCCCCGGGGGGCCTCTTGGCCACTGTGGAGGCTTTATCCACATCCTTCCACGCAGCTGGGCCCTCTGACCCCCTCCTGCCCTGAGATCTGTCACCTCTGCCCTTAGCGAGGTCACAGCTGCTGGGAGGGCCCTGGGGCCAGATGTTCCAAGCTGCAAATAGCTTCATTCAATGCCCCTGTGTCTGCGAGGCTAGAGATGGGAGCTAGAAATAGCCCGACAGCGACACCACACAGTGCGGGCCATCAGGCCGCTGTCCCCAGGCCCCCTTCCTGCTCAGGAGGGAGGAGATCGGCGCCTGGGGAGGCTGGTCCCAAACACAGCCGCCTTGTGTGGCTCCCGGAGAGCCTTTCAAAGTCGCGCCTCCCCCAGCTGCAGCCCCGCCTCAGAAGGACCTGTGGTCCCTTCCCTGGGGCCAGGCCAGGAGGCAGAACAGACGGGGCGGGGTGAGCGGACTCAAGGGTGAGCCCAGCGCCAGGGGTCCCACCGCTATCCAGCAGCCCCTCCTACCCGCGGGCCCCTCCCAGGTGAGGGCCTGTCGGGGGCGCAGGGTCTGTCAGCTGCTAACCTACAGGGAGGAGAAAAGGGAAGGCGAGACACAGGGCAGGACGGCGGCCCTCGAGCAGTGTCCTGTGCGCGCCGCTGCCCTTGCACCCCGGAGTCCAGCTCCGGAGGTTTCCGTTTCAGGCCGACCCTGCGGGCGCCCATGACAACCCGAGGTGGTGTCAGCGCCCCGGGAGGGGCCCCCTTCCTGCCCTCCTCCCAGGACCCCCGCAGGCCAGGCCCTGGAGGCAGGCGCGGTGCGCAGGGTCGCAGGAGGGCCGCCCTCCACCCCTCCCGGCCGCGCAGGCTGGCGGTGCTCGCGCGGACGATGCCTATCGATGGACACATGGACCGGCGGGCGGACGGGCGGCCTGGCGATCGATTGCTCCGAGCAGGCCAGGCCTTCAAGGACAGCAAATCGGGGCGCGCTGTCCACCTGCCGCCGTGTCCCCAGAGCTCCTCCAGGTCATCGTGTCCCTCTCAGGCCTGTCCAGCTCCATCACCAGCATCAGCAGCCCCCACGTGCTCCTCACAGAAGGTTCTGGAACATCCCCCTGAGCCCTCAGTCTCCTGACACGATGGGGGACATGTCCTGTGGCTGCAGACCTTCCCATCTGGGGGAAGCTGGCTCCTGAATGTCTTAAAGGTGTGACGTACTGGGCCCCAGGGTCCCGGGAGCCCTCCCCCCGCGCAGGACCCCGGAGGCTCTCGGGACGGTGAGCGCCGAGGCTCCGGAGGTTCGGCAGCTGCTTCTGGAGGAGCAGAGCCGGTCCCGGCCCAGAGGGGCCTGGATCTGTGAGGTCTGCAGAACGAGGCAGACGTGGACCAACTCGGGGACGGAAAGTCCTTTTCAAAGTGCATGAAGCAGACGGAGAGGTGGTGGTGGTGCTTCCCTCACTGTGTGCATGTGTGCATGTTAGTGTGTGCACAGGTGTGCTTGTGTACCTGCGTGTGCACGTGTATATATGTGTGCCTGTGTATGGGCATGTGTGCGTGTGTGCATGTTAGTGTGTGTACAGGTGTGTTTGTGCACCTGCGTGTATACACGTATATATGTGTGCGTGTGTATGCCCCGTGTGTGCATGTGTGTATGTGCATGTTTTTGTGTGTGCGCACGCGTGCTGGTCTGTGTCTGAGGTGCTGAGTCGGCTCTGGCCACCCCTGGGGTCAGCGTGCACCCCGTCTCTCTGCCACCCACTCTGGCCTCGCCCACGAGCTCGCCTCGCGCTGAGCTTGGGCTTTCACACCAGCTCCTCCAGCCCCAGCTCCTTCCACCTCCTCCCTGGGCACCAGGCAGTAGAGCACGGACGCCGGCACTAAATGAACCCCGAGCAAAGGGAGGTAAGGGTCCAAGGTCCCATCTGCTGGCGTCCGAGGCTCAGGTCCAGGTCCAGCCCTGCCGACCCCCCTGCTGCTGAGGAAACAGCCTCGCCGCGCGCATCTCCTTCCCGGCGGGAAATCACGACAGCCTCCGTCTGGGAGAAGTTTGCACTTCTCTGCTCTCCAACACCATCAGTGTAGAGAGGAGTCCTCGGGGGGTTCCAGAAGGAAGAAACCCCGGAGGCTCGTCCTCATTTGGATCCCCGGGCGGCTGGAGGGAGCGCAGAGGGTGGGGAGAGGGGAGAGCAGCTCCTGTGGGTGATCAGGAGCCCAGCCCTGGAGGCGCGGGAGGGACGCCGCTCTTCTGCTTTGCCCACGCTGGCCTCTGGGAAGACGGGGTGTCAGTGTGGGCCCCATGGGAAACGGGGAATCAAGGGGCCACCTGAGGGAGTGTGAGGGAGGCTGAGGGTCAGGACCAGGCGGGGATGCCAGCGGGGCAGAGCAGGTGGTCTGAGAGTGACAGCGTCTGAGAACCCAGTGGCCACCAGGAGCTGCCGAGGCCTCACCGACAGCATAGCTGAAAGGCTTTTCGGGCCACTGGCCCCTGAATGCGTGACGCAGAATGAACCCCCGAGGCCTCTCCATCCTCGAGCGGCTGCTGACTGCGCAGGAGGCCGCTCTGAGCGCCAAAGGCTGCTGTGCTCGTGGTTAATTACGGACGGCTTTTCGAGTGTCTCCTGCACAGCCGGGCCCATCGAATATTCATAGCAGCCAGACATTTGCCTCCCAGCAAATCGGAGGCACTGGGGGAAAAGGACACCGCCATGAGGGGTGCGCAGGACACGCTGGGCTCAGAAACACCTGCAGGACAAGCACTGGCCCCCAACCCGTGTCCCTGTGACTCTGACTGCCTGTCCTGAAACATATGCCCCCATGGGTCCTGGTCTGGGGGTGCACAGGAGAGCACGAGCCCTTCCCAAGCTTCGGTGTCCAGGAGCACGGGGTGGACGGCTCCCCCAGAGAGAAGTGGGACTGATGCCACAGGAGGACCTCATGCCGGGCAGGACAACAGCAGGGCCACACACCTGTTCTCTGTACAGGGAAGGGGAGGAGGGTGGGCTTCCTGTAAAGCACTCCGCGGACCTGATGGAGGTGCTCCCAGGACAAGGCTCAGAGCCTTCCTGGTCCTCAGAGTCAGGCCTGAGCTGCTGCCCCTCCGTGTGTCCGATGTCACAGGATTTCAGGGCCATGAGGCTCTAAGGGACCTGGTCTCTCCCCACCAGTCACCTCCGTTCCTGGGATGGGTTCTGAGCTTTCATAGAAGTGGGGTGGTCCTGGTCCCGGAAATGCCCTAATTAGTGCTGGAGCAGGGCCACGGACAACTCCCAGCATCCTCTGTGCCCACCGCCAGCACCACCACCGCTGCTGCGTTTTGACCAAGCTGGTACAGAGAGAAAGAAGCGGCACGTCGATCAGGAGGGTAGCCCAGGGAGGTCACAGCCATTGGAACTCCATGGAGGGGAAGAGTGACAAAGGTGGTGACAGTGCAAAAGCCTGATCGGGGTTCAGAAGATGGCCGGAATCAGCAGTAGCAGGATGCACAAGGGCTGGAGGGGGTCCTGGGCTAAGGAGGGGGTCACCAGAGCCCAAGGGCTGGGTCACGGCAGGAGCCGAGCCCTTAAGGGGAGAGGCTGCCAGTGCAACATGGAGCCCCAAAGATGCAGCCACCCAGGAGGTGTTGCCCGAGCAGAGAGACAAGGGAGAGATGCCCCGATTTCTACCCCCTGCCACCCTCTGGTCCCCACCCATGACTCTTATTGGCTGAACATACCCAGGAGCAAGCAGCAAAGGATCCTGGGAAGTGTGGTTTTTAGGGCTCAGTCCCCACAATACAGAGCAGAGCAAGGGAGGAGTGGAAGGGGGCAGAGAACAGAAAAGTGAATGACCAGCACACAGGTTTACCCCGCCCTGCGCGCACACACACGCGCACAGAGGGGTTCCCATAGCGCAGGAGCACTCACAGGAGACGGTGATGCTTACCCCAAAGGATCAACCCGGTGAGAGGAATTTCAAGGGGGGCTTCCTGCTGGCATTTATGACTTCTTATCTCCCATGACTGGCCGTCTCATCTCCCTAAAACCGCGGTCCTGGCTGACTTCCTGCTCGGCAATGCTGGGACCAGCAACTCAGGGGAAGAATTACTTGTCTCTCTCTCATGGCCCTGTTGACTGAACACCCTGTTGTCCCTGGAGAGTGTGAGCTCCTCGAGGGCCAGGACTGAGCACAGTGCCCTGAAAAGCAAAAGCATCAAGTGTTTTCTGGAAGAAGGAGTGAATGGATGAGTGGGTGGATGGATGGGTGGATGGATGGATGGGTAGATGGGTGGGTGGATGGGTGGATGGGTGGATGGGTGGATGGATGGATGGATGGGTGGGTGGATGGGTGGATGGCTGGGTGGATGGCTGGGTGGATGGGTGGATGGGTGGATGGGTGGATGGATGGGTGGGTGGATGGATGGATGGGTGGATGGGTGGATGGATGGATGGATGGGTGGATGGGTGGGTGGGTGGATGGGTGGATGGGTGGGTGGATAGGTCGGTGGGTGGGTGGGTGGATGGGTGGGTGGATGGGTGGATGGGTGGATGGGTGAGCCAGGTAGCTGATACAGTTAAGAATGGACCCAGGGCATCTGATTAAAACAACACTGAACCACAGGCCCTCCCTACAAGTTTCCAAAGAGGAGACGGGTGGTTGGTAACCCAGGGGATTCATTCATTCATCAAGAAACATATCGAACACCTGCTGTGTGCAAGTCCCATGCCAGGCATGGAGAAACCACAGTGAACGAGGGCCCTGGACCGTGTCCTGAAGGAGCCCGCATTCTGGGCGTGGGGAGGACAGGATGCCCAGCTGTACCGGAGTCCCGGGGACACCTAGGAGTTGGCCTGGAGCAGCAGAGTGGATGTCAGTGTCCCCTTCCCTGATGGGGAAGGCTAAGAGGAAATGGGACAGAACCCAAGGTGCCTTGGGCAGGTTCATTGATGGGAGTCGCAGTTACTGTTGCTGAGGCAGGTTCAGCACCCACGGGGCCTTGGATGGGGCTGTGTGTCCTCTGGAAATGAACAGCTCAGGATTCCAGTCATGGACCCACTGAATAATGCAAGGATTTAGCACATTCTGTTTCCCAGCTATTGGGAAACTGGTGGGTCAGGAGGACAGACCCCCCACCCCCCCACACGATGCAGGTTTGAGTCAACATTTCATTATTCTGGGTGGAAAGAGGGACCCGAGGGCACAGTCCATTCTGGGGAACTGCACCTCCACCCTCACCGTCCTCGCGCACCACTGCTGCTCATGAGAAGACCCGCCAGGGGCTGGGCCGACTAGTCGGTGATAAACAGTTTCCCTTAATGAGGAGCTTTAGAGTGAGAGCTGGTGCGGTCAGTGTGCCGTTCTCTCCAGACGCTGGGGGCAGGAGGAGAGAAAGAACTTATCATTAGAACTTTCATATCAGAGGCTTCACTCATTTTCCAGGAAGGAAGATATGGGCTGAGAAAGTCAGAAATCATCTTTCTCTCTCTTTCTTCTGTTGTTTTTGGATTTAAGTTCTAATGATCTTCTCTCTGCAAATGACTTTGAGTATAAGAGCTGGTGGACATTTCATTTAATTTACCTGAAGTCTTGGTAAAATCCAGTGATTAACTTAGGGATCCCACATTAAATTATATAAAGAAGCTTTTTTCCTGACATTCTTTGCTACACAAAAATCACAAAGCAGACCCCTTCCCACTCCTGGTGCTAATTAGCTCAACCCTCAGGCCTGGTACATGGGCACTATTTTTTTTTTCTAAAAATAGAAACAAAAATATTAGATAAAATGATTACACAATGAGAATTGTGTTGAACAATCCTGTGTAAGTAGTTTGAGGGGGAGAGGATTTATAATTCATCTGTCCACTTAAGCTCTGCTCTCAAACCAGGATCTTCCTGGATCAGAGTTGAATTTCCAAGATGATAACTTTATACTCTTTCTGCTTCTTCCTGCACTGTTCCCTGTGCATATAGAGTTTAAATTACCCCTGGATATGTTTGTTGTCTGAGAATAGCATCCGGTCATTTCAGATCTTTGAAGCATCTGGAAGTCTATAAGGGCTGGAGAATCTAATCTTGAAACACTAATGAACATAAAACTTGTGTAAGACCAACACCATAAGCTGCCTCTCTACCTCAATTATTCATGAAACGGACTCATTCAATGTAGGTTGTCATGGTAACAAGTGGTAGGAACAACATTCTACAAAGTTTGGAAAAGATAATCTTGGTTGTAAGTGACCGAAAACGGGTTCTTGCTGGATCAAGGGGAAAAGTGTGTGTTTCTTTGTTTGTTTGTTTGGGGGGATGTTTGTTTGCATACCTTAAAAGCCCAAGGGAGTCCTGACTTCTGGCATTCCTGCAATCAGGGCTCAGCATTCTCATCAGGACAAGAATCTCTTCATGGAGGGTCTCTGCCTTCTGCTGCACCGTAGACATTGTGAGTCTCCATGTGGCGTCTCTTGAAAGCCCCAGCTCCGATCCTTAGTATTAACAATCCCAGAGTCTAAACAAGTAATCACCAGATGGCCACTTTTTGATAAATACCACAAAAGCAAAGTACTGAAAAGAGGAATTTGATAAAGTCGGGGTGGGGGGCGGGGGTATAGGGAAAGTGTCCCTGAAGAAGTGACATTAATCCAAAAGCTCAAGAATAAGTATGAACTAAACCAAAAGGTGGTGCAGGGAGGGCCTTCCAGGTGGAGGGAATTGCAAATGCTGAGGCTCAGTTCTGTTAAGATCCGAACTATCTGGAGACTTGATTCCAGGTCGGAGGCAGGCGATGTACTTGATGAGCTTGGGTCATCTTGAATTTTCATTTGTCAACAGGACACAAGAGCCAGCTGGGTGGATCTCTCACTGGACAAGGGTGGGTTAAATCAAACATCAAAAAGAATGACTGTAACATGGAGACCACACATGTGGTTGCCAAGGGGGTGGGGGGTGGGGGAGGGATGGTTTGTGAATGCGGGATTAGCAGATGCAAACTATTATAGGTATAATGGATAAATAACAAAGTCCTACTGTATAGCACAGGGAACTATATTCGATATCCTGTGATAAACTATACTGGAAGAGAATATAGAAAAGAATGTATATATATGTGTAACTGAATCACTTTGCTGTACAGTAGAAATTAACACAACTTTGTAAGTCAACTATACTTCAACAAAAAAAAAAAAGAATGGCTGTAATAGATTAAAAGACATTAAGCATGTAAAGAACTATGATTAAAATCAGAAATGAAAGTGAGCATAATTATCTACCCACAGAAATGAAAGGATTACAAACAAGAGTAGAAACAGCTGTACACCAACAAATTAGACACCCTAGAAGCAAGGAACAAATTCCGAGAAACAAGTAAATAATAAAAACTGACTCAAGAAGAAATAGAAAATTTGAACAGACCTATAGCAAGCAAAGTGATTGAATCAGTAATCAAAAATCTTCCAGTGAAGAAAATTCAAGACGAGATGACTGCACTGGTGAATACTACCAAACATTTAAAAGAACTAACACCAAACTCATAAAAAATGGAATATGAGGAAACAGTTTCTAACTCATTTTATGAGGCCAGCCTTATCCTTATACCAAAGCCAGATAAAGACAACAAAAGAAGAGAAAACTATACACCAATATCCCTTATGAATATTGATGCATAAATTATCAACAAAATACTAGAAAGCCTAATCTAGCAGCATATTAAAAGCATTATTAAATTCCATGACCAAATGGGATTTATCTCAGGGATGTGAGGATGGTTAAACATACCAAAATCATTCAATATAATACAACACAAAATCAAGGGAAAAAATATGATCATCTCAATCAATACAGAAAAAGTTTTTGACAAAACCCAACAGCCTTTCATAATGAAAAATATATAGCTTTCCAGCTAAGTTCAGGAGCAAAACAGGATGCCACTTCTATTCAACACTGTATTGTTCTAACTGGAACAATTAGGCAAGAAAAAGAAATAAAAACCATAAAAATTGGAAATGAAGAAGTAAAACTATCTCTATTCAAAGATGACTTGATTTTATATATAGAAAATCCTAAATAATTCACAAAAAAACGATTAGGGCTAATAAAAAATTTAGCAAAGTCACAGGTTACAAATTCAACACATTAACAACTAGTTGTATTTTTATACACTAGCAATGAATGATCCAAAAGTGAAATTAAGAAAGCAATTTCATATAAAATAGCATCAAAAAGAATAATATACTTAAGAATAAATTTAATCAAAGAGGTGTAAGACTTGTACACTGGAAACTACTAAACATTGATTAACTTAATTAGAGAAGACCTAATAAAGGGAAATATATCCTGTGTTCACAGATTGAAAGATTTAATATTGTTAAGATGTCAAACTCCCCAAAGTATCCACAGATGCAACGGAATCCCTGTCAAAACGTCAATGGCTTTTATTTTTTTAGATCTGGTAAGCCAGATCTTAAAATTCATATGGAATTGCAAGTTATCCTAAATAGTCAAAACAATACTGAAAAATAAGAACAAAGTTGGAGGACTCACATTTCTCTATTTCAAAACTGATACATCGCTACATTAATCAAAAACACTGTGGTACTGGCAGAAGGATATACTTATAGATCAATGGAATAGAACTGAGAGTCCAGACTTAAACTCATACTTCCATGGTCAATTGGTTTTTGACAAGCATGCCAAGAAAATTCAATAGAGAAAGAATAGTCTTTTCAAAAAAAAAAATGCTGGGAAAACTGGATTTCCAGATGCAAGAGAATGAAATTGAACTCCTATCTCATTCTATATGAAAAAATTAACTCAAAATAGATCAAAGATCTAAATGGAAAAGCTAAAAGTACAAAACTATTAGAAGAAAACCTAGGAGTAAATCTTCATGACTTTAGATTTGGCAGTGGATTCTTATGACACCAAAAGCATAAACTACAAAAGGAAAAAATGGATAAATTGGACTTCATCAAAATGAAATATTTTGTGCATCAAAGGAAATGAAAAAACGACCTACAGAATGAGAGAAAATATTTGCAAATCACATATATGCTAAGGGTCTAAAACACAGAATATATAAAGAACTCTTACAACTCAACATCAAAAAGACAAATAACGCATTTTTTTAAAAAATTAGGCAAAGTACTTGAATAGATATTTCTCCAAAGAAGATATACGAGCAGTCAACAAGCACATGAAAAGATGTTCAATATCTCGAATCATTAGGGCACTGCAAATGAAACCACAATGAGATACCACTTCATTCTAAATAGAATGACAATTAATAATAATAACAACAACAACAGTAATGGAAAATAGGAAATGTATTATCTACCTATACTGATAGATAATACAACATGGTTGAACCTCAAAAACATTGTTCTAAGTAAAAGAAGCCAGAAAAATAGTCATATGCTTTATGATTTCATTTATATTGAATGTCCATAATCATTAAATTCATAGAGTCAGAAGGCAGATTGATTAGTGGTCACCATGGAGTGTGGGACCACTTCAATAATAAAAGCCATGAGCAAAAAAAAAAAAAAAAGAACTTGTGAGGGGTGGTGAAGAGGAGAAATATGCAGGACTCACTGTGTACCCCTGAGGTTGCTAAGATGCCAACATCTTAATCTGAAAACGGTAAACAAAGGGGAAAATTAAGGATGTATCCTGGCATTCTGGTATGACTTCTATTTCATGGGAGACTTCCAAGGACCTGGGGTTCTTCACGACAGATGCAGCAGGAAGCCGCCAAGGGAGAGGCGGAGTCTAAAACCCAGCGCACCTTGGCCGGTACACTGAGCATCTCAGGCAGACACAGGTGTACCAGGAGTCACCATCACAACACATCCACCCTGGGATGGACGGCGAAGGAGGGAAGGAGGGGCAGAAGGTGATGGTGAAGAAGAAGGCTTGGAAGCTATCAGTGAAGAAAGGGACGAGGACAAAGGAGAAGGTGATGAAGAGGATGATGAGGGAGGAAGGGGGGGATGGGGAGGTGGCCCACAGACTCTGATGGATCCAACCTCACACTTCCCGGCTCCTCCACCCTCTGTGCTCACCTTGTCCTTTAGGTCTCCCTTCTCTCCTTTACACCTGGGATCTCAACTTACATTTGGAGAAACACCGTGAATGGAACACAATGGGAAAAGAATCTGTATGCATTTCTGTTCCAAGTTCATTTTCATCTTTTCCTGCCTCACACAAAAAGGGTAGGAATCAACACATCATGTGGGGATGAAAGAAACCCTTCGCCTCTGTTGCTGGGCAGAGTGGAAGGTGGAAGGCCTTGCGCAGGCCTGCAGGGACTGGAGCACATCCTACTGTCTCGTGTGCTGGGCTCAGAGGTCCCACTAGGTCCGTGTTAATGTGGGCAGCCAGCATTTAGCAGCCTCTGCCCGTGCACTTCCTTGTGTTTAAAGTAGGAAAAAGTAACCTACACAGTAAGATTCTAGAAGATCAGTAAAGGGTGGGCATGGCATGGTCGGTGGCCCAATGGACATCTGACCGTGCAGCTTCTCCAGCATATTTAACTGTGATGTTGGGTTAGAAACACTTGCAGTTTAAGGGGATGTCTTTAAGGTGAAGTTCTGTCCTAATGATGAGTCCTGCCCGTCGGTGGAGAAAATGCAGAACGGGTAGTATCTTATTTGGAAGTGACATTCTCTACTATTATTTCATTCCTATTTACTTTTAGATTTTTCTTTCTGTTTTCCTTGGAAAGCTGATGCTCAGTTTTAAATGAATCGGAAAGCGTAGAAAGTAACACACACATGGTTAAATTTGTAATTCACAAAGTAACAAATGACTTAAACATATTAAAGACAATAAAGCACACAAACAAAATGCAACTAAGTATGCAAGGTTACCAACCTCCCCACATTAAAAATAGCAGGATCCCCTGCGGGCTGGTTCCCACACTAGACTTTACCTGTCACTCCAGGCTGGGCGCTGTGAGCCCAGACTTTGTGCACACTGCAGGGATCCAGGTGCTGCCTTGCTCTCTAGGGGCTGCAGGATGTTAGGCGAGAATTTCAATTCCTTCCAGCCTCAGTGTCCTCATGTGTAATATTGGACAACAACAAAACCTATCTCAGGGCATGGAGGTTCAGTGAGACCATTGCAAAATGCACTTAAGATTGTGCTTGCACGTCCAAAGGGCACAGGAAGTACCAGCCAGTATGATCCTCTTTTCAAGTTACCTGCAGGAGAGAGCACACAGAAGATAGCAACGTTCCTATCAGTTAGGGCTCTCTTAGTTGGAAGCGACAGAACCTGGTACAAACTGGCAAAAGCAAAAAAGAGACGGTGTTGACTGGCATATCTGGGAAGTTCTGAGAAGGGCTTAGGTGCAGCTGATCCAGGGTTCACTGATGCCCGTGGGATGACACGATTCCTCAGCTCCAGGTGGGGACCTTCCCTCCTCCCATAAAGAAAGAGCAGAAGCTGGCACGGGGATGTAAAGGACCATCCGGAGAGATGGAGAAAACCCAGGGAAGGTTGGTTTGCCAAAGGTCATGAATAGAGTGGCCCCCTCATCTCTGATTCTCCCAACGTGCCTGCTTCATTATTGGTTCCCGGCAGGTTAGATTTCTCAGGAGCTCCACCTGCTGGGTAGAAACGGTCCCTAAGCTCTTGTACCTCTTCCAGTTCAGAGACCAGCCCGCTTTCAAATGAAATCTCCTGGCTCCAGGGTCACCTTCCCAGGGAGAGGACTCCATTGCCCAGCTCGGGCTTGGTGTCCACACGGGCTGGTCAGCTGGGGCTGGAGGACAGAGTCACACTGTGACCCAGTGTGACTAATCGCCCAGGTCCTCTGATTACACTCATCCCAACAGCCAGGGTCCCATGGGTGACCTCTCACCCTAGAAACTGGACACAGGGGGGAGATGCCTTCACTCTGCAATCCCATGAGGCATGTGGATGCATCAAGTTTGCCCTCAGAAATGCAGAGAGAAAAGGCCTCCCGCAAAAATGTGACTAAATTGCCTTTTCCACTCATGATCCCGTTCCAGGCAGGAAAGCTCAGCTCAGAATGGATTCTTTCACAAAGCACTTCCTTCAGGCCAACATGACGATTACATTTCACTACTGAGCCCCCAAGTTTCCCCTTGGTGGACCCACCGTCTGAGCCCTTCATGAGCAAGGGCACCTGCCTGAGCAGAACATCACCAGCTCCTTCCCCGCGTGACCTGAGCTGCCCACGCTGGGCTGGGGGAGGCTCAGGGCTGCCCTCCCGTCGGGACCCCATGGTGTTCCCGCTGCCCTCACATGGGCCGCTGAGGCTGCCCCCTTCCCGACTTCAGTCTCTGTTTCTTTAGACTCATTAATCAAGCTGACAAAACCCGCTCAGAACGGACATGTACGGTTTTGGTTCTCCGGCTGGTGCTCTCTGGTCACAAACTGCCCAATCTCCTCACTGTCCGTTGGCACCAAAGTCTCTTCTTTCTGACTGAATGAGAATTGGGCCAGAGCCTGGACTTCCCCCGAGGCCAGCCACTGAAACCTGCTTCTGTTTACAGAAAAGACGCAAAACCACGCACCAGCCAGGTGGAGCCTGAGGACACACTATTCCATTTCCCAAAATATTTAATGCAGAAGTTCTCAAGGCATAACTTCTTGGTGACCTACCGTGAGATGAGCCATAACGGATGCTGCTTTAAGCAACATGCACCACACACCAGAGACAAGTATTACTAAAGGTGTATTTGGACAGACATGGAAACATCCAAACTGGGCTCAAACAACACCCGTGGTATTTGCATCCAGCCTGAGTTCTGTAGGTGACCACAGAAATGGTAGGAGATGTGACCCAGGAAATTAATCCTGGATGTGCAACGTCTGCCTCATTTCAGAGTGACAGTGGGGACGGATGTTCAGCTGTTGATTCCCAGTGTTTCTGGAAAGGTTTGAATGACACCAGCACATGCTTCTACACTGTTTTTATTTCTGATTGGTTTGTTCACTGGACTGATTCCTTGTGGAAAGAAAATAAAGCAACATAATTAAAACAAAACCTCTATCCTAAGCTCCTGGAAGCCAAATGAAACACATACTCTTGTAAATTAAAACATGCCCTTCTCAGATATGAATTCAAGGGGAAAAGTCTACACTGGAACTGTAATGCTTTCATTTACAGGCCTTCAGGATTTAAAAATTCTACAATGATCCTTGTCAAGCAAATCAAATGATTTTCTCCTGTTACTGTTACCAGCCCACTGAATTTGGGAAGAAGAAAGTGAGTGTATCAGGGTATGGGAAGGCCATCACAGAGACTTTTGCAAGGTGAAAAAAAACTATTGCAGGCAAGCAAAAAAAGAAAAACTGGTTGTTACAGTCTGAAAGTTTGTGTTTCCCCCAAATTCATATGTTGAAATCCTAACCCCCAAGGTGAAGGTATTAGGAGGTGGGGCCTTTGGGAGGTGATTAGGTCATGAGGGTGGAGCCCTCATGAATGGGATTAGTGCCTTTATAAAAAGAGACCCCAGAGTTCCTTCAGCCCTTCTGCCATGTGAGGTCACAGTGAGCAAATGGCATCTATGAACCAGGAATCAGGTCCTCACCAGACACCGAGCCCGCCAGCTCCTTGGTCTTGGATTTCCAGCCTCCAGAGCTGAGATAAATAAGTCTCTGTTGTTTATAAGCCAGCCAGTCTCTGTTGTTCTTGTTTTTTTTTTTCCTTAATAGCAGCCCAAGCAGACTAAGACACTTGTGGTCCATGGCAGCAGAACTTATAGCCAGCTTCTCTCTCTTCTTCCCCAAATAAAGGCATAAAGTTGGAGGAGTCTTTGTTCAATATAGTAATCATTGCTGGAAGGACCCATGATGTGATGATAATTCATTATTCACCAGTGCTGGAAACATCAGCCTATCTTCAGTAAGAAGGAATCATCTCGAATGATGATGAGGAGGGATTTGTGAAGGAGAAGATGCTTCTAAATGTGTCTTGAGACCATCCCCAAGGGCACAAAGACATTGTTGGCTGAGTTGCCTTATAATTACCATACTCATCATACTCTGAAGAGTGTTACCAGATACCTCAAGTGGTTGGCTGTTTTTAATAGGATATTTATTTTCACTTTTGAAGCAAATGATAAATGTGCAGAGTAACACATCGAAGTACATAACATGAGGGAAAAGTCAGTCTCCTGTCCCTGCCCCTGTCTCCACCCCATGGACAGGCACTTTGACCAGATTCTCAACTCCAAGATGTGGACCCAACCCACTTCTCCTGAGCACTTACTACTATGATGCACGATGCTAAGGGCAGGGGTCAAAGGCCACCTCGTCACATCAAGGTCAAACAAGATGGTGTCTTGATGGCCGCGTCTCTTGAGTTTTCTTGTACCTTCATAATCATAAATACCTGTTGCTCCCTTGTATTTACCCACAAGCGTGTGTGATGCCGGGTAAAATCACAGAATCATAGACTTTCTGGGAATCTCAGGGGACTACTAATCCTCCTTCCACTGACTTACGGACCATCCTCCTTCCACTGACTTATGGACCTGTGTGTGGATGAGAGATGAAGTCAAAGTCTGTGACAGCGGAGAGCGCGAGGCATCGCGATCAATCATCAGTGGGTCGTACAGATAAGCACTTTCCTTCCTCTTATCTCCCACGGAGCCCCTCAGGCTCAGGGCACGATTGAACTGTAATTCATCACAAAGGTTCCACTGAGATTAAGTAGCTCTAGGATGACACTCCAGATGTGGGGACATGGTGGGGAGAAGCGGAAACTGGAGTGAGTCGAAGGATGCTGGGCGCTGCCTGTGTGCCTGAGCGGAGGGACAGCCCAAGCCCATCCACCCAGGATGCTGTTTCAGCAACACCCCGGGCAGATGGGAGAGAAATACCAGGCTATTTCCAAAGGTGCTTCTTCCAGCAGGAAATATCATGAGAAATAGTCCAGAAGCTTCCAGTCTGAAAAGAAAAGGAGCGGGGGTGGGTGGGGGGAAGCCTTAGGATAAAAGGCACAGACATATTTGATAAAAGGCTCAGAAAAAAAAAAAAAAAAGATGAAGTTGTGATCTTCCGTGGTTGCTTTGGAAACCAAAACATCCTGATGTTGGGGAAAAGCGGAAACAAGATGTATTTGTTTGGAGCTTGGGTTGTTGTTTTGATGAAACTTGGCTTTCCTTCTTCTGAGGTTTTGTTTCTTCCAGAAATTATATGATAGGGAGCGAAAGGAAGAGACACCGGTTTGCCTCCTGGAGAGGCTGTGGAGGTCGGGAAGGGAACAAGGCTTAGAACGCAGTGACTACCCTGGTCGGCGGAGGCAAAACGGGCCATTATTCACTAGACGGTGGCCTCGCATTTGCCTGAACCCTGGTGCTCAAATTATGTCACCAGAAGTGTATGTCTCTCTTCCCTCTGCTTGTCTTTCTTCCGCAATAGCTCAACATTTTGGTAAGCGTTCCTGGGCACGTGGCCAAGGGGTGGCTGTAAATGCTCGAGGCTTCCCTTCTGTCCACTGAGCGCGGCCGTCCTGGACAGGGTCCCTGGGTTCTGATTGTCCGGGTCGGGGGTGGGCAGCCCACCTCAACCACAGGAAGTGAGTGTGGAGGATGGTTCTCAAGGGGCGCTGAGGCAGGCTGCTGAGTGATGCTGATGCTGGGGAAACCAAGGCAGCCCCAGGCCCTGCGCCCTCCTGCTGGGCTCTCGCTCTTCCTGCCGTAAAAGAGAGGAAAGCAAAGCAGAGAGGACAGAGGGGAGGAAGTGAAAAGGGTCGGGAGGGGAGAGGGAGGGTGGAGGGAGGGGAGAGGAGAGGGAGGGAGAGGAGAGGAGAGGGAGGGGAGAGGAGAGGGGAGGGGAGGATGGAGGGAAGGAGGGATGGAGTGAGGGAGGGGAGAGGGAGGGTGGAGGGAGGGGAGAGGAGAGGGGAGGGGAGAGGAGGAGGGGAGGGAGGATGGAGGGAAGGAGGGATGGAGTGAGGGGAGGGGAGAGGGAGGGTGGAGGGAGGGGAGAGGAGAGGGAAGGGGAGGGGAGAATTGGGGGATGACAAATTTCAAACCAGGGTTGTAAAAAACAGTGGCAGGTTTTCCATGTTAATATCAAGCAGCTTAGAACTTTGAAAACACAAAGGCCGGTTGCATTATAATTGTGCTATGTACATGATATTTAACAGACTAGTGGATACTTTCATTCATGAGCCTCTGTGGAAAGTGCGGTCTCATTAGTAACGGGAGGCTGGATGCTGGCAGATGGAACCTCCCTTCCATTCAGCCCGTGTCTCCCTGGTGACCGTCCCTCAACCTCATTATCTCATTCTGAGATAATGTCAAGATTCTGAATTTAATGTCCTTGGTTAAAGTCGGGCCCCGCAAACAGCCATCCACCTCTCTCCTCCCACCCCAAACAGGGCTTGAGGGAACTGAGGCACCAAGCACACATTTTCATCCTAAGAATCAGCAGATTTGTGAATATTGTAATAGAACTTGGAGTAGCCAACAAAAATCACACTGTTCCTGGGTTTCTGTCTTTCATTTTTCTTTAGTTTTAGTTTTCCTCCTTTTAAAATTCCCTCCCTCCCTTCCATCTTTCCCTCTTTCTTTCTCTCCAGTTTTCCTCCCAGGCTGTGTCGTGCTCTCACCATCTCTTCTGGACACAGGCACGGCTGACGGGGCATTTCCCCACCCGCGAGCCTCCCAGGTGCCCAGAATGGTCCACCTGCTCCAGGGCAAGGGGCAGGGGCCGCTGCATCCCCCCATCCTGGGACACCAGGTACTCAGAGATGGCTGAACTTGATACCGACCAGGGTTCTTGACCTTCCCCAATCAATAGAAATTGATAAGAGGCCAGACAGAAATTCAGGCAAGGCTTTGTTGGGCCCCTGCTGCTGCAGGCGGAGCGAAAACAAGCATGAGGTTCCCTTGCTTGCTTGCTCCCTGAGGGGGTGCGAGCTGGTTCCTTATATGGGGTGAGGGTAGGGGTGTGCGGGGGGGGGGGGTCAGGCTGGAGGCGTGCTTAGGTTGTCTGCCCCCGCTTTGGTGGTGTTGATTGCAGGGGGCATGCGCAGTGCCCTGCTTTTGTCCCCGACCCCCCTGCTTTTGCTCCTGGCTCTTCAGAAGTGGCAGTTGGGGTTTTTTTGGTCTTTTTGTATCTTTTGTCCAGAATTTGCCCCAACTGTGCATGCACACACTTATTTTTAGTCCCTTATAATTTCTGTGTATTTTGTAGCTCGAGGAGGACGTTTGTCCAGGTGCAAGCACTGTTGCAAAGGGTCCCAGGTCCCAGGTCCCAGCCGGTCTCAACTGGGACCCGTCTGTCTCCGCTTCATCGTGGTGTGGCTGTGTGGACTCCGGCCCTCATGTCAGCTGGCTTCTCTCTGCTCTAAACTAAAGAGGGGAGCAGCGCTGGGACCACCGTAATAGACCAGGGGTCTGGCCAGGCCGTCGTTAACTGTTGCTGCCTCTCACCTCCCTTCCTCTTGTGGGGATGGATGGGCAGGTGGGAAGGGGGCTGTGTCTTCATTTCATGCCCTTCTTCGTGGCGCCCCAGGAGGGCAGGAGGGGAAGGGACCCCACTGACAACTGATGGCAAAGACCTCTTGGTTTGTTTGTTTCATTTTCTTCTTGTCCGTCCTGAGGGTTCCCGCCAGCAAACAAGGGCCCTTTCCTGCTGGAGGGTTAGGCCTGAGTAATTGACACCCGGTGTTCTCCCATTTGGGGTAAATCGTCCCTGGGGCTGTCCGAGGTGCTGAGTGTGGAGCGGACACACTGGGTTGGGGTCTGGGCCTCCTGATCTCCAGCATCACCTTATCCTCTTTCACCTGAGCTCTGAGGTGGTGGCCCAGGTGTGAGCACATGCTCTCCAGCCACTGACCTGGATGGAATCCTGATGGTCCTGAGACCCTGGCTCTCAGGTCAGTCCCTTTGTCCTGTGGGTTCCAGGTCCTGGACATCAGCTCGATAGCCACTGACTCCCTGGGCAGATGCTTTCCCTGGCTTCTGTCCCTCCCATCCTCCCCTGGTGTCCTTCCCCCACCACTGTCCCTGCCCCTCCATCCCGGGCTTCGGCCACAGACTGTGAGCTCCCCAGGGGCAGGTCATCTGGGTCCTCTTTGCATCCTCAGTGCCCAGCACGTGGCCCTGCCTGCATGAGGACTCATGCATTCGCCTCGTTCATTTGTTCAAGGGATATTTATTAAATTCAGGTGACACCCCTGCTCTGAGGGTCCTTACGATGTGGTGGGAGAGACAGGCAGTAAACAAGCAAACATGAAGAAGACAGCTCAGCTCCAAGTGTATGAAACAGCATGGGAGACGGGGCCATAGTCGGGAGGAGTCCCTGCCACATCCTGGGGGACCCTCATCGGCCGGTTGAAGCTGGTTCCCACCACTACCGCCCCCTCCCCCTCCTCTTTCCCCTCCTCCTCCTTCTCCTCCCCTCCCCCAACCCTCTCCTCCCAGCCCTGGAGGACACCAAGCCTGCAGGCCTGGATGTGAGCTCCCTGCAGACAGAGCGCTAGGCTGTTTCTAGAAGCCTCTAATCCATCTTCCTGCCAGCTTCCCCTAATGAATTTCATCAGCGGCTCAGGAGCTGGTGGTCTTCGTTCTGATTGGTTAGACTTGGCTCTGGGCCTAAGTGCAGACAATCTGCAGGCGGCTGGCCTCTCTCTACCGGCAGTTATGAATTAGGAAGGAGGTGGAGGCTGACCCAGGGCCCCAGGAGGTCACCCTGCAGGGAGGGCCCCTTGAGAGGCCGCTTCTCCGCGGGTTTCCTCCCCGCTCTTACCCCGACCCTCAAACCACCTGAAGCTGGCGGAGTGGCACCTTCAGATGCCAGGCCCCGTGCAGGCGAGTATGCGGTGGGTGGAGGTGGGTGACAAATACACCCCGTCTTCTAGAAAGTTCACGAGGAAGCCAGGAGAGGACAGCAGTGACGGGCACACAGGAGTTTCAACACCAGCATAGTGCATGCGACCTCAGCTCACACACTCGGGAGCGGAAGAGATGCGTGTGCTTTATTTTCTCCTGTGATGCCGCCTGATTTCTTTCAGGAGCTCACGTTCAGCTGGAAGGTGGAATTTAATCAGCCAGTTCTGGATCCCACCTTCCTCGGAGGCCACACCTTGTTCCAGGAGGATTAATTACACAGTGTCCAGATACCAGAAGTGTGTCAGTCGGGACAGGATAACAAGTAACCCCAAGATCTCAGTGGTTTTATTAGTTTGGTGTTGGGTTTTTTTCTTGCTCATGCTTCATGCCTTTTACAGGAATCAGGAGGCTCCACTCATTAGAGTAAAAATCTCAATGAAGAAAGCACACTCTGACCCCCTTGAAAAGTTTCTATTTTCAGAGGACAGAGAAGGCTTGAATTCCAAAAAGTTTATTTCCATAAACATGGGAGCAAAATCCACAAGTTTTATGGACAATCTTGTTCAGTATCTCACTTTCAGAAAAAAGGGCATGGGGATTTGGGTGAGTGAATAGTAAAATTACTAACGAATTAGTGTCTGACTTCACATACACGTAGACACGTCTCATTTAATCTTAACACCTAATGCGGAAGGCACCCATCGCCGGTTTCCACAATGAGAACGTGGTGGCCCAGAGAGGTTCAGCTGGTTCCCTGAGGCTGCACAGCTGTTCTGGGTGATCCTGGGAATAGAACTAGGGGCTGTGGCTCTGAAGCCCAGGCTTTTCCTGCTCGCTGACTCCTCCCTCCTGCTCCACGCCCCTCATTCTGCTTCCTGTGAACTTTCTCTTCTCAATGAGACACCCTCACCCAGTCTCTGGGGTTCCTCCAGCTTCTTTCAGAGAAAGCAGAGAGTAGGGCCCACCCTCTTCTCAGACAGACCCTCTGCTTGCTGCCCCATGGGTCAGCCCTGCTGGACGTAGGGGGTGATGCAGGGGAAGACGTGGCAAAGGAGCTTCCAGAATTGCCTTTGGGATCTTAGGGAAATGTGGCAGCTGCGAATTCAGGAAAGGATCTCCCCTGCCTTGTCTTCACCACCTTTTTACTGATGAGCGTTTGGACAAGTTCCGCTTATTTTGCTGCCACTGCAAGGCCGAGGAGAACATCCTTGTACCGAAGTTATTATGCAACGTGGGAGCCTCTCTGTAGGACAAATTCTTAGCACACTGGTACTTAGTGAGTCCTTCATAGATACACATATGGGTAAGTTTATCTAAGTCCAGCTGTGACTGCAGGCTCACATACGCAGTTACTTATTTAGATGCATCTGTTGGAGTCTCCTTATTCTCATCCATCATCCCCCGATCCTCACGTCATCACATCACAACCTGATCAATATCACCATCTTCACAGTTAACATCTGTTGGGCACTGCTGTTTAGTTGTGTGCATATTGGGCTGGGTTAAGAACTTTGCGTGTATTTTCTTATTGAGTCTCCCCCCTGATGACTTGTTGCATGAGTTCATTAACTCACCGATGATCAATAGGGATCTTAAGCCCTGGCTTACTTATCTTAAATGCTATACATCTGATAATTCTTCCTCCCCCTCCGTCATCCTCCCGCTAGCATCACTGAGTGCTTATTGTTTACCAAGAATGATAAACTACTTATTAGTTCTTCCAGTGACATTTCGTGGTAAGGACTGTTGTCATCCCCATTTTACAAATGAGGCAGCTGAGGCTCAGAGAGGTAAACTGACCTGCCCAACGTCACCCAGCTCTGGATCAGCAGAACCTGGGTTTCAACCAGGGAGTCTGGTCCCACATTTGGGATCAAATAGGACCATCCCACGGCCTCCCAGACACACAGGCCGCCGACATCCTGACCTGGCCGCTCATCCTTACACAGATTATCTTCCAAGTATCTGGAGACACAGAAAGTAGGAGGGTAGTGGGTCAAATTCATGGTCATCAGATCCTACTATGGAAGAACTTTGCATTTGTATGTGGTTAGAACCAGGGAAAATGTGTCTGGGTTGCAGACACACTCTGACTTGGCACAGAGCTGGCTGTTACTCAGCAGAGTCTGTGAGACATCAGCTCCAGACATTTAGCACCTCGCCAGGAAGCTCTGTTTTCCGTTTCCCTTTCATTGCAATTTCAAATTTTTAATCAAGGTAGGACTTGTAAGAGTCTAAAATTGTCCTCACTACAAAGGATGGGTGGTGTTCTAGACAGAAAGAACAGGAGGACTGAATTCCAGGTGGAGGTAAAAGAAAGCTACCTGTGAGATGCTCAGGCTGACCCTATAATCCTTCTCAGTTTCCAGCAGCTCCAGCAGAAGCCCGCAGAGCAGCTGCAGTTGGTGCGAGTGTGGTCCTGCCCCTCCCTGCGGGTCCCGATGCCCTGATGCTCTGGAAACCCCTGGCTTCATCTACGCAGGGTCTCTACCCTGCAGGAGCCAAACTAGTTGGATCAGTGAATGCCCAGTGTCAATGCTCATCAAGAATAGGTGCTGCTCCTCCTGGCTCCTTTGCTTTGCTCCGGAGATGGAGGTCTCAGCACTCTCAGGGGTTAGTCACAGTATTCCGGACCCTGTAGCTGGGTCTGTGCTGCACCCATGGCATCCAGCAGCATCCACGTGATGGAGACCTTAGGTTACGTCCCTCAGGAGCAGGGCCTCGGGGACATCAGCGTCCTCATGCAGAGGAAACTGTGGTCTCAGCCCTTTGCACCTGTCCGGCACCAGCCCTGCCCCTGGATCCAGTCTCTTCACACTAGACTATGAATGCAGATGCCTATCAGCTCTAGACGCTGGGCTGGGGTTCCTGAGTTCCTCACTGACTATCAAGTTCGGGAAGCTATTTATTAACTTATTTATTAATGATTTCCTGAGACAAGGGGGGCATCAGTTCATTGACCAATAGGCAATTGTTAATCACACTGTTATTCAAACAATATATATCAAAAATGCTTTTATGTTAAGTAGATAGAACAGCAGCCAAAGTGTAGAAAATAGAATTGAACCATAAAATTACATGTATACTGAAAAAGATAGTACTGAGAGGCAATAGACAAAATGGCATTTATTGTGCTGTGCTGT